>NW_019154129.1:3049322-3309819 GCF_002288905.1 Enhydra lutris kenyoni | reverse complement strand
AAAAAAAAAAAAAAAAAGTATAGAACGCTATATGCTAAAATATTAAACTATGGTTCTGTCTGGTCCCATATAGGTGAGTTTGAACATTGGTAAGAAAAATAACTATAAGCGGGGCCTGGGTGGCTCAGTTGGTTAAGCATCTGTCTTCAGCTGAGGTCATGATCTCGGGGTCCCGGGATCGAGCCCTGCATCAGGCTCCCTGCTCAGCGGGGAGCCTCCTTCTCCCTCTGACCTTCCCTCCTCTTGTGCTCTCTCTCTCATCCTCTCTCAGTCAAATTAAAAAAAAAAAAAAAAAACTTAAAAAAAAAAAAAAAAGAATGGAAAGAGCAGTCTGTTAAACCCATGAGGCATGGTAATTAACGTAAGTTTCAAAGGTCACCCAAGTAGGATGCTGGGCAACCAGGACCTTATTTTGAAAACTGGTAACAACAAGCGGAGGAGAAGCAAAACATTGATTCTGCCTTCCTGATGCAAATCGTTCCTCAAGGTCACTAAATAATTGGCAGAGAAAAGTCTTTATGTAAAATTTCAAGTCATTAAACGTCCTCTCAGCTGAGGAGCCCTTCTGAAACAGTCTTCATCCTATGTCTCGATGTGTCCGTGACCCAGGTGCTGACACACCAGGCTCTGTATTGGCCAGCTGGCTCCTGCCACCTGCCCCAGGACTCCTCCCCCACCCACTGCTGCTGTGCCCCCCAGGAACTGAGGCGCAGGCTGAGTTAGGATGGACGGCCACCAGGACATACTGTGTGGTCGCTCCCCCTACTTTGGCAGAGAAGAATTCATGACTCCTTTGAATTCACCACCGTAACGCCCACGCTTGGAACCCACATCCCAGGGAGATGGAGCAGCCCCATGTCCCGTGAACGGGCAGACAACTCCGGACATGCAGACTTTGCAAGGCAAAATACAGACGTTTGTCCCTTTCACGGATGAAAACAACAGCAGTCCTGATCTAGTAGCTCATTCTTTAAAAATATTCATTTATTTGAGAGAGAGAGTAAGAGCACACAAGCAGGGGGAAGGGCAGAAGGGGAGGGAGAGAATCTCGACCAGGTTCCAACTCCCTGCTGAGTGTGGAGCCCAACTCAGGGCCCGATAGACCCCAACCTGAGATGAAATCAAGAGTTGGCCACGAAAACGACTGAGCCGCCCAGGTGCCCCTCTAATAGTGCATTTGTTTTTAAAGATTTTATTTATTTATTTGACAGAGATCACAAGTAGGCAGAGAGGCAGGCAGAGAGAGAGATGTGGAAGCAGGCTCCCCACTGAGCAGAGAGCCCAACGCGGGGCTCGATCCCAGGACCTGGAGATCATGACCTGAGACAAAGGCAGAGGCTCAACCCACTGAGCCACCCAGGCACCCCTAATAGTGCATTTTTAAGAAGGTAGAGAAATGAGCAAATTATTCCCTAACTCTGAATAATCACTTCCTCACTCAAAGAAGTTCAATAAGGAACTGCACATGACCTTGAGTTTAACGATCACAAATCCTGCAGTTTTAAACTCTTCTGGGTTTCTTGTGGAACATTATTCCAGGGGCATCCCTCCCGCAACCTCACTTTTAATTGTTGTGAAAGAACACTCCTTCTGCTTGGAAGAATTTCAATGAACAAATGTAGAAGGAACAACGAAACTAGAACGTAGCAATTTTGGAAGCCCTAATAAAACAGTGGGCCCTGACAATGACTATCGGTAGTTGCTAAAACCATGAGACCAGTGGCTCACGCAAATCCCTGTGCACAAGCACCCCCACCCTGCCCTGGGGGTGGGACTGTGAAATCACAGATGGTTGGGCCCACCCCCAGAGCTCCTGAATCAGCAGGGCTGGGGTGAGCCCCAGGACGTTCATTTCTAAGAAGTTCCTGGGTAATGCTGAGGATGTAGGTCTGGGATCTGCAATTTAGACCCACGAAGTTAGAGGAGAAGTGGCTGGAGAGGTTATCATGTGTACATCAGGAGGGTGTCACCTAAGTGTGGCCATTAACCTTAATATCACAATAAAGAGTTGATCAGACGCCAGATGGGGAACCATAAAAAGTGCCACTAGCATCAAGGAAATATTCCTCCAGAAAGAAGGTGGGGGGGATGCGGAACCAAAGCTTCACCCTCATTAGGTGAAGGTCTAACACCCAGGAAATGCAAGGCACAGGGAATGCACTAAACATGGGGGACGGTGGGAGGTTGCAACAAAGTCCACAGGTGGGAAGGCATCAGACAAATGATTCCATTCCTTTAACCAAGTACAGAAAAAGGAGAGGATGGTATAAACTAGAAGGGGTTTTGAGACCCAGAGGAAAACTGAGGGATGAAGACAAAAGAAGAAGGGCCTCCGGTTTGATCAGTACCAAAGGGGAATGGCAGGTGCCTGGGGGGGCGGGGGGGGGGGGCCTAGCGGTCTATATACTTGTGCACACATAGGAATATTTTCACAATGAAAAAGTCCAACAGAGAAAATAAGAGACAAACATGGAGGGAGGGAGGGAGAGAGGGGGGAAAAGAACCCCTCTTCCCCCTAACACACACATACCAGGGCAAATCAGAAATAAGGGCACATTTCGCATTTCTGAAAAGCCACACCTTTCATGGGAAGCTTTGCAAAATCGAAGGCAATTGTGAGAAAAAAACGAAATTCCGACAACCCATCCCAAAAACGTAGGAGACGATCAAGAAAATCTGAACATCAGTTTAATATCCTTTATATTAGGGAATTTGTTCAACTTTTCAGAGCAACAATGGTACCATGATTTCATCTATTTAGGGTACTTTCCTGGGGCGCCTGGCTGGCTCGGTGGGAGGAGCACATGACTCTTGATCTCGGGGGGTCATGAGTTTGAGCCACACATGGGGTATGGACAGGACTTTAAGTGAATGAACTTCAAAAAACTATTTAGAGGCCCTTCCTTTCTGAGATAGTCGGAAGTAGCTGTAGCTGCTTGACAAGCAAGGGGTTGAGGGCTGGATGCCTACAGATGGGCTACGCTGTTCTGTTTGACATTTTTCTTTAAAATGAAAACAGTACTACATAAAATTTGTACAGTTCTCATCTATGTGTAAGCAGTGTCAGTATCCCACACCATTTCCCGTTTGGCCTGTATGTCATCCCCAGGGTCAAGTTCTCTGTACACCCGCAGGGAGTGTTAACACTCACATTCCCCGTCCAGGGGCTGGGCTGAGTGGCTCACATGCAGGACCACCAGGGAACAACAGCACAGCCTTAGGACTGGCTGTTACACTCAGCTCCATCTTACAGATACGGAAACAGAGGCTCAGAGAGATGAAGCGATCTGCCTGAGGTCACACAGCAGAACCAGGTCCTGAGCCCACGTCTGATTCCAGAGCCTGTGCCCCTCTGCCTCCCACAAGAGCCGGATGGGCTTGTCTGGAGCTCAACAGAGAATGTGCAGTAAAAGATCTGACCCTTGAAAGGACCTGACACAGTTCCTGGCACATTATCAACATTCAAAATGGGACCCCAGTGAGATGGAGGGAACTTCGGCTCTACACCGCAGTAAGAAAAAAATCTCACGCACACATGTGAATGAAGAAGGGAGACACCAAAAGGATGTACTGTGGGATTCTGTTTATAGGAGGTTCAAAACCAGGCAAAGCTATATCCTACGGTGATAGACATCAGACATCGTAGCTGGAAGAGCAGGACCTTCTTAATCTGTGTGCCGGGAACAGGGTCGTGATCATTTTGTGACCATTTATTCCGCTACATAGGACCTTCTTAATCTGTGTGCCGGGAACAGGGACGTGATCATTTTGTGACCACTCATTCCGCTACATACCCAAATTATGAGTACTTTTCTGATACAAAGTACACACTTCCATGAAAAATTGTGGTTTCCTTTTTTTTTTTTTTCATCTTCACGAGGAAATACACATAAAATTGACCACCTTCACCTATCAAGGGCACAGTTCAAGTGACAACTAAATGGGCTCTTTCCGATGGCGATGTAGGTCAACCGCCTTACAAGTCAGAAAAACAGCAAACATAATACAACAGAAAAACGAAAGGACATAGGAATCCCCATCACCAGGAACCCTGTCTCGTCCAGGACTCAGAAACCCAAACAAGATCAAGTGCAGAGAGTCTGTCTCTAGCCAAAAAAGGAGAGAAGCGGCTCACTTCTCAGGGCTTTGATGCTTCCAGCAGTTATGAAGTGTGACATCTGCTTTGGTCGAAGCAAAGAGAAGCCTGGCTTCACCCTGGAATGGCATTTCCCAGAGTGTGTTCCTTGGAACCCTAATCCCTTGAAATAGTAGAGGTGGGGGTTGGGTGGGATTCAGGGAAGTTGAGATACTCTTCCAAAAAAAAAAAAAAAAAAAAATTCTGTGGTTAAAGTCACTTGAAAAGTGCTACTCCCCGCCTCCCTCATCCCACTCCCCCAAGCTCCCACCGCCCCCCCCAACCTCTGCCATAGAGAGACCATGTATCAGGACATCCAAGAGGTTAACAGGTCCTGACTCCCAAAAACGATTTTATGCCTTTGGACCCAGGGATCCCCAAAACATTTGGCCACAGACCTCTTTTCCCACCAAACATGGATGAAATCCTACAGATCTGCCCTTAAGAAAATTCAGTGAGCCTAACAAATTGATAATACTATTAGTACTCACAGCTGCTAAATCTTTATTGGGTACCTGGTATCATCTCATTTAATCCCCTCATACAACACCAAGGTACACCATTAACTCTGGCTTACAGACGAGGAAATGGGCACAGAGAGGTTGTTACTTGCCCATCGTGGCACGGCCAGCTACAGTGGACACTGAATAAAGGTGTATTTCCAAGATGACCTCTTCTGCTCTGTTCGCCTTCTCTGAAACAGGCAGAGCACTTGAGGGCTCTGGGAAATACAGGCGTGCCTGAGAAAGGTCCCCCATCAGTGTCGAAGGCTCCGGGTAAGTCGGCTTCATCGTTAAAAGGATATGCCCCAGCATGTACCCAGAGCCTTGTGTCTTCAAAACTTGGGATCCTGACTCCTCAGCACAAAGTCTCACGTCAGGCATTAGGGGAGGAGACACAGGGAGGAATAAAAAGCAGCTGGCAGGGCGCCTGGGTGGCTCAGTGGGTTAAGCCTCTGCCTTCGGCTCAGGTCATGATCTCAGGGTCCTGGGATCCAGCCCTGCATCGAGCAATGCATTGGGCTCTCTGCTCAGCAGGGAGCCTACTTCCCCCTCTCTCTCTGCCTGCTTCTGCCTACTTATGATCTCTATCAAATAAATAAAATCTTTAAAAAAAAAAAAAAGCAGCTGGCAAAATCGGAGGAGCTGTCAGGGAGCAGGATCCCAGTGAGAGGGTTCTCCTCCTGCTACATGGAAACAAAAGCTGGTCTCTCCTGCTGCGGCCCTTCATTTCAAGCAGGGGTTTTCAACCTCGGTGCTGGGGACATTGGGCACTGATCATTCTTTGGTGGGGGATGGGGCTGCCTTGTGCATTAGAGGATGTTCTCAGCATCCTTATTCTCTACCTGCTACTGACCAGCAGCCACTCCTCCTACCCGCTGTGGCAGCCAAAAGGCCTCTAGACATCGCCAGATGCTCGAAACTGTCGCCAGTGCGAATCACCGCTTAAGAGCAAACACAGGGGTTCTCTTAGGAAGACAAGGAAAGCGGAAGACAGTCGCTACGTCATCCCCACCAGCTCGGAAGGCCAAGTGCAGAAGGTCACACAGGTGAAATGAAGACATGAGTCAGACAAGAGACAGACTCCCAGAGAGCTGGGCCTCCAAGAGATTCCTCCGTCCCCCACCGTCCCCTCCTCCCACGCCCTGCATTAGCTTCAGGGTCAGAAAGGTCACCCAGGGTAGTGCTGCAGAGGACTGATGGACACTCAGTACAGTTCATTCGTCAAGGGCTGCTCTCAAGCCTTTTGATAAGAACGAAGGACTCTCGTGCTCGGCGTCAGCAGCATCCAACACCGCTGAGTGTGTCCAACGTGGACACAGCCCCAACTTCCTTGCCAACCTCACACAGTTTCGTTCTCTGAGCTCCAACAAGCTGTCGGCTAGCCTCTGCGACACCACAAGGTTACGAGTCCCAGTTCTGCCACGCATTTGCTGGGTGACTCTGGGCAAGTCCCCCTGCCTCTCTGAGCCTTGCCTTTTTCCTGTGGGGGAAGGGGGAAGAAGGGGCTGGCCTGACACTCACATTTTATGATATCCGTGGATACCAAAGGGTTGAAATTGGACCCATTAAGACTGTCCAGGGGCTCTCGTGTGTTTTCACGTCGGCTTTATTTTCCCCAGGGGAATGCAGGGGTAAAAGATCTTGCCCTTTCTGTTTCCGCACCAATGAAAAATGAGTAAAATACCCCAGGGCCCAAATCGTATAGGATTTGCACATCACCACGTCTGCTTGACAGCTTCCCTGAAGATTTCATTGCCCAGCTGCTGGCTCGGGAGCTGGGACCAGAGACACAAACCTAAATGTCCCCGGGGTCAGAGGGGCAATGTGAGTGACCCAGGCTCCAGGTGGCTGGGGGACCTCCCACTCTGCCTAAAGATGGCCGCAGCTCCTTCACTCCAGGTGGGGTCACCCGGTGAGAATGTGCGCCCTGCACGGCCAGAGGGCCAACAGACCCACAAGTCTGTGTTTAGGTACGAGAGCGCCACCCCCTCAAATTAAAACAAACCCTGCCCCTTTCACACAAACAAAGCTGAATGTCCTCTGAGCCCGATCTAGGGCATAAGCCACCTGCTGGAAGGACTTCTGCATCAGAGAAACGAGGTCAAGGCCTAGCCCAGGTGTGGGAGGAGCTCTCAAGTAGGAGCAGAAGGAAGTAGAAGTGGGACCAGGCTCCCTCAACACACCAGTGCTCCCAGCCCCAAGCTGTCCCCACAAGGCCACTGGACTCTACCTCTGTTACTAATAATAGCCACCATCATTACTGGGCCCCTTCTATTCATGGGGTATGGGGTTGGGCCATCTATTATTATTATTGTTAATTTTTTAAGAAGTTTTAAAAAAATTTTTATTTGACAGAGAGAGAGAGAGAGCGCGCCCAGCGGAGGGAACAGGAGAGGGAGAAGCAGACTCCCCACTGAGCAGGGAGCTCTACATGGGGCTCCATCCCCCCAAAGGCAGCCGCTTCACCAAGTGAGCCACCCAGGTGCCCTGGGGTGGGGCCTTTATTAAATATACCAGCTCATTGTGTGTCCTAAGTGTCCGGCAAGGTGAGCATCATTTATTATTCCTTTAATATTACAGAGATCCTGGAAAGTAAACTACATTAAAGGTCTTCACTGGTAAAAGCTGGAGCCAGGATTTAAATCCGGATCTGCATGACACCCAATCTACTCTTAGCAGAAAAGCTCTTCCTTGCGCATGGCCTGGCCCGCGCGGCCTGGCCCCCATGCCACACCCCCCCACCTCCAGAGGGTCCTGAGGAAACCCCTCCTCACTGTAACACATAAAAGATGGGCAATGAAACTATCAGCTCTGTGTTGCTTTCAACATCTAACTCATTTAGATACTGTGTTTAGAGTA
Organism: Enhydra lutris kenyoni; assembly: GCF_002288905.1. Classification (NCBI taxonomy): domain Eukaryota; kingdom Metazoa; phylum Chordata; class Mammalia; order Carnivora; family Mustelidae; genus Enhydra; species Enhydra lutris. Next base: position 3,302,322 of record NW_019154129.1, on the reverse strand, counting down.
ACTCCGGAAGAAGTGTTTTAGTTCAGAGAGCAAACTCATTTTTCTCCCCTAGCAAGAGAAACTGGGTGAGCAGGAGACATCGTAGCTCCTATGCAGAACAGTTTTGGGATAGAGAGAACTGGTCACTTCTGGCCCTAACAGCCCCATTGTACCCTGTAGCTTACAATCCTGGCGTAACACAGCTTACAATAAATGGACAGTCTCAGATGGGACAGACATTTCTCAATATCTATCTATTTTAAATGTGCCTGCCGGGGCGCCTGGATGGCTTGGTCACGGAAGCATCCGGCTCTTGATTTCGGCTTCAGGTCATGATCTCAGGGTCGTGAGATCGAGCCCTGTGTTGGGCTCAGTGCTGGGCATAGAGCCTACTTAAGATTCTCTCTTCCTTTCCATCACCCCCTCCCCTGCTCTCTCCTCTCTCCCGCTGCCCCTCTCCCACCACACTCACTCTCTCTGTCAAAAACAAAAAATAAAAATAAATGTGCATACCCTTTGACTTAGCCATTGAATTGCTGGGAATTTATCTGATAAACTCATGTAATTAGACAAAAATAGATACAAGGATGGTCCCTGAAGCACTCTTCAGAGAAGTGATGGTAAGCAGCTGGTAATGTTTCCATAAGGGGTTGTTTCTGTAAGAAGCTAGACTTTCAAACAATAGAGTATTACGCAGCTGATTTTTCAAAGTGCCAAAACATGCTACTATAGAAAGATGCAGGAGATCTAGGACTAACTGAAAAAAAAAAAAAAAAAAGGTCAAATTTCCAGAATGCCAATATTTGTGTAACAAAAGGAAATTTGAGGTAGAAAGGTTTTCGAAAGATCTATGAGAATACACTAACCTTGATCACTTCGGGGGACGAGGAGGAAGGGGACCAGGGAGAAGGGCGTTCTACCTGGAGCCTGGGGAATGGCAATCACGACCCCAGGGGTCTCAAAGGTTGGCCCTTTTGAGGTTCTGTATCATCTGCTGCATACTTTGCTGGTCCGCATAAGGAAGGAATGGGAAATGGCAAGTTCAAGGCTGCATGAGTGAGCAAGGGGAGAGTCCTGCCGCCCTTTCTTGGGGACTTTTCATGAGGGCGTTTCCTTCCAAGCTGCTTAACTGATTCAAATCCAAGGTATGGGACTCCCCACGGCTAGAACAACGGGCACTCTTACAAAATTTCCTTTGGATCCCTGCACGGTCTTCTTCAGACTCAGCCTTTCCTCTGATGTGTGGCCATGGTTAAATTCTTTATAGGTCAGGGGTGGAGAGCAGAGACCCCAGGGAGCAAAAGAGCCCCTATAAAAGTCAGACAGGTTTCGGCTCATGGGGAGTGCCTCAAGGATGCCATCTCGACCCTACACAAATCACAAATGGGGGCACCTGGGTGGCTCAGTGGGTTAAAGCCTCTGCCTTCGGCTCAGGTCATGATCCCAGGGTCCTGGAATCGAGTCCCGCATCGGGTTCTCTGCTCAGCAGGGAGCCTGCTTCCTCCTCTCTCTCTCTGCCTGCCTCTCTGCCTACTTGTGATGTCTGTTGAATAGATAAATAAATAAATAATCTTTTTAAAAAAATCACAAATAGGCCAAGAGCACTGGAATGTGCGGTGTTCTTGGCACAGTTGAGGAAGTGTGGCCATATTGAAGCAGAAGATTCTAGCAACCACCTTTAGGTCAAATAGGATTTATGGAGACATGATCCAAAAGGAAAATCAGGGAAAAGTTTCTCCTTTACAGAAAGGCCACAGCAGAGACAGGCATTCTGGTTCCGCCAAGTACCAGTTCTCCCACATTAAGCAAAACCCTTAAGGTCTCTGGTCAGGTGCGTTATAAGTAACTGTCCACTGAAGTTGACCAGGGACCAGGCAGTATGTTAAAGCCTTTATTGGCATTATCCCACTTAATCCTCCCAACAGGGTAATCCCTTGGGCTCTAGATTTAGAAAGGCCTAGATCTGCAGAATCCATTCCTTCTCATCAGTCAGGCAAGCTATCTTGAGCAAGTTACTCAGAGCATGAAAGTAAAAAGGGGCCAATAATAATATCTCCTCCAAAGGGTTGTTGTAAAACCAGTAAAATGATGCCAGTGAAGAGCTTAGCAGGTCGGCTGGCAAAAGTGCTCATTAGCTCTTCCCCACCCCATTTTTCAGATGGGAAAACTGAGGTTTGCCAAGTCCAAGGCGGGTGATTTCTAAATTTGCTCGTGACATTCTAGGATTCCAGGGGATTTAATACTGGACTTGGTTTTCCAGAAAAATCTGATGCCTATCTGATTTCAGAATTACATGGTTGTGCCTACAACAGAAAACCCACCTGTTTGGATCCAATGTTCTGCAGAAAGAAGAGACACCCCCCGCCCCGGAAAAAATAAAACTTTCAGGAAAGGCCATGTGAACACACAGCAAGAAGGCACCCTTCTTCAAACCAAGAATGGAATCGGCCAGCGCCTTGACATTGGACGTCACAGCCTCCAGACCTGGTCCTCTTCCCTTCCTTAAGATGACAGGTCCTCATCTGGCTAAGTGATTTGGTCAATGACAAGAGCCAAATGCCGAGAAGGGGACTCAGGTCATCGGCAATTGATGAACAGGCAGGATTCTGATGAGCTGGTTTGGCCGAACCTTCCAGAGCCAGAGCTCCGGGAAGAGGGAAGGGCAGATGAGACAGTGCCAGAGGTAGACGGGGAGAAGGGGACAGTAGGGGACCTGCGTGTGAATGAAGGGACCTGACTGTGGAGTGTTAGAGAAATTCATCAACGGACTGGGAAGGACTCCTTGTAGACTTTGTGAAGCCTTGGAGTTATTAACCCCCCATGCAATAGGGTCTCACAAAGGTAATTAATTTTTTACAGAACCAGAAATTCTGTTTTCTATTCCCACCTTGGAAAGCAGTAGCTTAAGAAATGTGAGTGGTCAAAAAAAAAAAAAAGTTCCTTAAATAAATAAAACCTGTAAATAAGAGAGGAGCAGGCAAAAGTCTTCCCCCTTCTCTCCCCAAGGCCTCCTTCTCCAGGCTCCCCCACTTGTTCCCAAATGGGAAGAACAAGGGCCAAGAAATCCCCAGAGTCTCGACCAACAAAGCGGCCATAGAACGCTAATTTGCAAGCGAGCTGGGGATGGCCTCATGGAAAACGCTACCATACATGGGCATGTTTGCCTCAATCTCGGCCCCTGGACAGAAAAGTAATGATAACAAACCCATAACAAATACCTTGTACGGAATAACACGTCTATTTCAGATGCGAAAATAAAAAAACACGGTGTGTACCAGGCGAGCCCTAGAAGCTTCTTGTGGGAAGCCCAGCTGGTTCATGGGTTGGACCCTTGGGATGGCAGCCCAGACAGCCCACCACCCCCACCCCTGGGGGGGAACAAACAACACATTTTATTTTAAATTTACAAAAGGTCCATTTGTTTTCTTCAAAGAGAAGATGATAAAACCTTGCCTTCCTGGAAGCAGCTGGTCGCCCCCAGAAACCTAACTCCAAAAAGAGTTTTCGTAAAGACAAAAGATGGTGGGTTCAAGGCTATGGCCTTGGCATCAGACATACCCAGGAACGGGCTCCACCGATTACAAGCTGTGTGACGCCGGACAAGTTACTGAACCTCTCTGAGCCCCAGCTGCCTTTTTACGAAATGGGCATCATGAGCCTCCCTTAAAAGATTGTTGCGGTGATTCAAGTTGCTAAATTACATCAAACATGGCTACAGTGCCTGGTACATACATATCCCACCAGGCTGGGTGGCTATCTCCCTGGAAACGCTCGGAAGAAAGACTTCCTTCCACAGAGATTCAACATCCTCTGTCACACACTGCCATCCATCCAATGCCTTTCAGTCCAGCATCTTTAAGAAAACAAAACCCATCCAGAAAGACCAAAGAAAACACAACTATGTACGTAGGCTGACTCACAGTCTGCCCACTTTCCCTTTGCCAAACCCTGGCCACTTTGCAATTTTATCGATTGGTTCTTAATACTGGAACTAAACACTCTCTGTCTTGGGTTTCTAAACACTTTCTCTGACTTCTTGACCAGCATGGCTTTGAATGGTGCCTTTCCTCAAACAGCAAAATCCCCACCAGCTCTCTGCACAGGGAGGAAACTGCAACAGGTGCGCCCACTTTGTGCAATGTTAAGAGCAGCATTTGTATCAGCTGCTCTGCAGACAATCCCAGAACCTTCTTACCTAATCCACCTGCGGGTCATGGATGCAAATTGAGGCTCTGGCATCTGTCTGGGTATTTGAAGCCCCTGGGATTAGCCTGGATAAGTTTTTTTTTTTTTTTTTTTTACTCTGGAGTGAGGGGGTCTGGAAGAAAACTGGGCTTGTAAGAAATACATTGGATCATAACCAGCCCTACCTCTCCAGGGATATCAACAAGCACATCCTTTACATGGTGAAAAACACTCCTCTTTCTGCAGAGCATCTGCCCATGTGTTTTTGACTCATTTAACACATTCTCAACAGAACTAGCCTTGCTTCCGAATACACCTGGAGCATTACTTTGCCCGCCTCTGTGCCTGGAAGCGGCTTTTCAGCGAAGTTCCTTTGCGTTTTATCTGTGCCTAAAATCAAAGTTAGAAGCTTAGGAAGTTGGTCCTTTGAGACTGTAAGGGGTCACATCTCCTAGATTTGCCTTATAAGAACAGTATAGAACGCCTCTTTTTTTTTTCTTTTAAGTTTTTTGTTTTTGTTTTTGTTTCTGGAGATTCAAGTGTAACTGGAGGTGGGCCTGGGCATTTGTCTTTAGAAAGGACCCCCAAGGAGGTATTTATCATTGACAACCTTGGGAGATGCTGGTTTGAGGAAAACCTAGGCTGACTGGGGCAGAGAAATGAAAACTGGGAATCCCTACTTCCTCCCCATAGTCCTTGAGAGGACGACAACCAAAACACCTCACGGCTCCCCAGCCCTTGTAGGATGCCCCGTGGGACCCTCAAACCCCCTACCCCATTGACCCACCCCCACCCCAGGACCACCCTACTTACAGATCTCCCAAATGGGGGGACAGCGGAGAAGAAACTGGGTGGAGAGCTCAGATCTGGCACACCTCCCAGGCAGGGGAGTCCAAATCTCCCGGTTGGCCCGGGACGCCTCTCTTTATAGACCCGGAGCTGCCTGCGGGAGGGAGAGGGGAGGCGGCCCCGGGGGGAGTGGGAGGGAGGGTCCCAAGCTGCTCCCTCCGCAGCGCCCCCTGCAGGGCCGGGGAAGCGCGGCTTCAGTGCGGGCCCTAGGGCGCACCTGCGACTGCGCGGGGAGAGGGGCGCACGCGGAGGCGGAGCGCAGGGTGCTGCGGAGCTCGCGGTAGAAGGCTTCAGGGCAGGTGTCTCACCCGCCTTCCCTGCTCTGAGACAGTCACCGAGACTCTGATTCCCAGAGAAAGGGGGCGAGCGGCCAGCGTCTACAGGGGATGCTTGAGAATGGCTTGGCCCGGTCAAGAGCACTGCACGGATTTTAACCGCTTCCTCCCCACGGAGGGGGTGGGGGGAGGGGGGTTGTGAATTGGCACCACCCCGCCCGGCTCCTGATTTTATTTGCCTCTCACTGGCTGGATACGGGGTTGGCCGTGCTGCGTGAAGGGTAAAGAAAGGGGATTTTTTGAACTTTGCAAAGTGCGAGGCAGGAGCCCCCGAATGCTGGGAATTGTTCGGGAAAGGGAACTTTTTATTTTTCCCAATTTGCCATCCCCACCTCCACCCACAAGCAAAAGATGAAAAGAAAAAGAAAAAAAAAAAAAAAAAAACCCGCTGCTGTGACTTCAGGCCTCCATGTGCCTTTCGCTGAGTGCCTGACCTCGGGCAAGTCATTTCCTTGCTCTGAGCCTTAGTGTCCGCAGCTCCAAAAAATGGGTGCGTGTGTTGGGGAGAGTACATTTGTGTAATTTGCAAGGTGCGTGTCAGGATCCAAAGAAAATGGGTGGGACCCCGCCCTTGCAAGTTCCCAAACTTTCCTCCCCCGCCCACAAAATTCTTGCAAATGAAGAAGCTGCTCAAAACTTCACTTAAAGCTTAGGTCTCCTCTCTCCCCTCCTCCCCCGGCATTTGTCTGTCTCTATCTCTCCCGTATGTCTGACACAGATCCATCATGCTTTCTGTCTTGCGGCCACTCTGTATGTCACTGTGACCATCACTGTCTCTCTCTGTCTCTCCCTTTGTCGTAAGTGTCCCTCTGTCTCTGGCACCTGTGTCTCTCCCGCACGTCTCCCTCTGTCTCCGGCCCTTGCCGCTGGCTCCAGACCTCCGGCTGGCGCTCTCCCTGGCTCTCCGTCTTCTCCCTGGTCTCTGCTGCCCGCACGCACACAGGCCATAAAAGGAAGCCCAGGCGGTGGGCTGGCCCCGCGCCAGGCCGGGGACCCGCGCGCCCCGCTCCCCGCCCCGCACGGGCTCCGGCTTCCCGGGCCGGTCCTCCCTCCCGGGGCGCGGCGGGGGGCGCAGGGCGGGCGACAACCCAAAAAGGGCAGGCGCGGGCTCCTTCCTGCAGGAATTCCCAGCGCCGCATACCAGCCCGGGGCTGCCCGCTCCCCCTGACTAAATATGGTGCCGAGCGGCCTCCCGGCGCGGCGGGCGCGGAGGAGGGGGCCCTGCCTCCCATGGCCGCGACAGCGCCGCGCGGGGACAGCCCCCCAGGCCCACGCGGGCTCCAGCTACTCCCGGTGGCCAGAGGATTTGGGGAGAGGGTCAGAGGCGGTGGGAAGACCCCTGCCAGGCTCTGTACCCTTGGTCCACAACCCCTCCCCTGGTAACCAGATCAGATTGGGGGGGGGGGGGCGTGGGCCTGTATTAATACCCCCATTTTGGGGCGCCTGGGTGGCTCAGTGGGTTAAAGCCTCTGCCTTCGGCTGAGGTCATGATCCCAGAGTCCTGGGATCGAGCCCTACATCGGGCTCTCTGCTCAGCAGGGAGCCTGCTTCCTCCTCTCTCTCTGCCCGCCTCTCTGCCTACTTGTGATCTGTCAAATAAATAAATAACATCTTTAAAAAAAAAAAAAAAAACACTTTGCAGGTGAGAAAACTGAGGTCCTAGAGGTGTGCAGAGATTTGCCCAGGCTCTCGCTGGGACTGGAGCCCATCATTGCCAGGATTTACTTCCAAAGAGATTTTAAAGGGAAATGCCTTCTCGGGCTGAATTCTCTGAGGCTGGTGGCAAGTGCAGCTTTCTAGCTGTCCCACCATGGGCCAGTCCTTTAAAGGCTCTGTGACTCAGTTTCCCTACCTGGATGTTTGTAAGCAGTCCTTAAGATGATCCATGTAAAATGAACATATGGTCCTGTTTCCTGGTAGTTGTTATTATTCTCAACAAACTTGAAACCAAGTAGGTTGGCACAGGCCTTGGGTGTGTGACGGCAAGTGAGAGCCTATCCCTCCTGCAGGGTGCCCACCGCAGGGCTCAGCGTCTCAGACCCTCTTGGTCACTTCCTCATGCTTCCAACGTCAGGCTCTCCTGCTTTCTCACCCCTGAAAACACGCAAGTGCCCTAAATCAGATCTGCCAGGGTTCAGCTGACTGCACAGCCTGGGGTAAAGATCTTCAGAAAATGATGGATAAGCTGCTTCTCCACGTGCCTTTTACTGTCTACACTGTAAAAGGAGTGGAAATTGCGCCTGCGTTGGCTGGTATGGACAGGGTGCGGAGCGGAGGGTGTGATGGAAAGGGAAGAGTGAAGTTGACCACCACCTTCCTGTCCTGGAACGAACCCAGAGCAGCCTGTCACAATCGAACTTGCTGGCCTCAAAGTGAGAGCTGGCATCTTTACTGGAGACCTTAACACTGGTACTTCAAAGGGGTTTTGCATTTGATTCCTTAAAGAATTTGTTGGTAAATTTTAAAAGAGAATCCCTATAAGCAATTATTAATAAACGGAGGGCTTATTTAAAAAACAACAACACTGAATTTTTCTGCATTCTCTCTCCTCTTCCATGTAACAACCCTAGGAAGCAAGTACTTAAAAAAAATTTTTTTTTCCCATTTTGCTGTTGACAAACCAGGCTGGTGAATTAAGTGACAAGCCAATTAAGTAACAGGCTGGTGAATTAAGTAACTAGAATAGCTAATTAGTGCTGGAGCAGGAATTCCAACTCCCCATGTCTGATCGAGTCCATGTTAAGTAGATGGGAGGTTACGCTTGATCTTTGAGGCAACAGGCCAGAAGTCACAGGACAGTCGGTGAACTGAGACTCCGTCTTCTCGAGGAGGAACGCAGATGGACAGAATCTTTACCTCAACTACCTTACTGGGTTGTTAAATATGACGAAGCATGTGAAGGCCTTATATAAGGTATTTCATACCTTTCTGGTACAGTCTACGCATGTTCAGGGACAGTATGTGTACATAACAGTCATTCATTAAATATCTGTCCAACGCGGAAGCTCAGATGTTTGAATCTTCAAAAGCGCATTGTTACAATAATGAAGTCAAATGCCTGTTTTATTTCTCATGGCTCAAAAAGCCAGTTATTTTAAGATCAAGGGGGAAAAGCATACTTTAAAAAAAGTGTTACTTCAAGAGCTGTCCAGTAAATTTCCTGGGCTTGTCTTCTTTGTGGGGTGCTGTGTACTGGGAGTTTCCATGAACTCATGAAACAAGATGGCAGAGGGGAAATTTCTCGCTTGGAGTCTTTCCCTCTTTATCAAATAGATTTGTATTTGCTATTGGTTTCAAAAAGCTCCAAAATGTGATTCCCTCCAGTTTTTAATAATATCACTGATTGGATCCAAAGATGATTTACTCCTGCATGTACTTCACAATCTCATTATTTAATAGTGTACCAGCACTCAAGTCCTCCAGCCCAAGAGTTACACAGCACTGTGCCTTCTTGTGAATGGACATCATTCCTGGCCACAAGCCCAGCTCGCCTCTATCTCTTGCACAAAGCCCCTTCTGTTTCACTCGTGTTGGCTCCACACTTCTCTAGGACAAGACTGCATGGCAGACAGACCTGCAATGCTCTCTCCTTCATCCCTTTCCGATTCTGGTGTCTTGGTAACTCCAGATTCTCTACCCTCCATTAGGAAGGTCCTAAAGGGCGCCTGGGTGGTTCAGCGGGTTAAGCCTCTGCCTTTGGCTTGGGTCATGATCTCAGTTCAGGGTCCTGGGATCTACCTGCATCAGGCTCTCTGCTCAGGGGGAGCCTGCTTCCCCCCTCCCTCTCTGCCTATCTCTCTGCCTACTTGTGATCTCTGTCTGTCAAATAAATAAATTAAATATATATATATATATATATATATATATATATATATATATATTAAAAAAAGGAAGGGTCCTAAAATTCTCAAAGTAGTTCTACAGTGTTTTACAAAACAAAATATGTTCTTCACATATGAACCAGCAAATCATACTCCTTAGGATTTACCCAAATGAGTTAAAAGCTTGAGTCCATGCTGAAGCCTGCACTTGGGATGTTTAAAGCAGCTTTATCGTAATTGTCAAAGCTTGGGAGCAACCAAGCAGCTATTCAGCAGTGAAAGGACAATCTGGTACACTAACGTGATGGAATATTTTTTGGTGTTGAAACAAACGAGCTCTCGAGCCATGAAAAGACGTGGAGGGATCTTAGGTGCATATTACCAAGGGAAAGAAGCCAGTCTGAAGAGACCACATCCTGTAGGACTCCAACTATATAACATTCTGGGAAAGGCAGTTACAAGATCTGTGGTTGCCAGGGGTTGGGGGGCTGGAGGGATGAACGGAGAGAACTCAGGGATTATAGGGCAGTGAAAATACTGCGTGGTACTAGAATGGTGGATAGCTATCATCACACATTTGTTCAGATGCACAGAACGAACAGCACCAAAAATGAACGCCGATGTGAACTATGGACTGTGATAATGTGTCCGCACAGGTCCACCCATTGGAACAAATGTTGACACTCCCTGCGGGGGTAGGGGTTGTGGGGGCAGGGGTGACATGAGTGAGGGGGGTGGATATGAGGTATATAGAAACTCTATAATATTATAATATTATAATATATAATTATACTCAACTTTGCTATGAACCTGAGCTTGCTCTCGAAAGTAAAGTCTATTTTGGGGGGATGCCTGGGTGGCTCAGTCAGTCAAGCGTCTGCCTTCATATCAGATCATGATCCCAAGGTCCTGGATTGAGCCTAGAGTAGGGGTCCCTGCTCAGCAGGGAGTCTGCTTCTCCCTCTGCCTCTTCCTTGCTCGCTTTCTCTCTCTCTCAAAATCTTAAAAAAAAAAAAAAAAGTTTTTTTTTTAAAAAAAGGTAGTTTCACCTTTCATTTAAAAAAAAAAAAAAGTGAACAAAGACCACACGATCCTTGCAGAATGGTTAACGAAAGTCAAATACCAAGTGGCTGGGAAGCATTGTCTCAAATGCCTTTAAAGGCATATTCTCACAATGTTAATCCTTCATGTACACTTGGCTTTAGGTTAAAAGAACACATCAAGTCTTATATAATCATACAGGCATGTGAGTCATACAACTGCGTTCTTGCACATAATTATAAAGCTATCAGTTTACTCTGTGCAAACATATATGCTAAGCTAAATTTATCATCTTCAAACACCACCTCTGCTCCTGCTGGGTTTTTGGACTGCCCAAGTTTTGTATTTCCACTTTTCCTAAACCTCTCTTCAGCCTCAATTCCCATCCTATTTTTCTGTATATCCAAATCTCCTAAAACTTCTCCCTATTTCTGGAGGAGAATTTCTCCCAACAACCCCATGAAAAGCACCAGCAATGATGCACTGATTCAGTTTATGAGGTAGGAGAATAGTTATATTTGTCTTGTCTTTCCCTCAGTTTCTCCAACTCAGTTGTTTTTTTCTTTAATGTCTCAGCCAGTGTACCTTTTTCAATGACTGGCTTATAAATGAATTGACACCGTTCAAAAATCCTGAATATAAAAATTTCTAGAGCAGATTTTTCAACCTAAGGTCTTTTGTGGAAATCTCAAAAATCTGAGTGTGTTGAAAATAGGTCGTTTTCCTTTTTGCAAATATAAAAACATACTACTAAATATGCTTTTTTGAACACCTACATGGCCCCCCAGGTTATAATACCGTTCCCCCCCGAGACTGACATCATGAGGCTCCTGGATGAAAAGTGTTGCAGGGTGATGTGGCTAATGCCCGGAATACACCAGGGGAAGTTCTCCTCCCTCCATCTCACTCTACATCCTCCAACTACTAGGCCGCAGGAGATCCTGAAGGAAGGCCTTGGGAGCCACTCCCAATCTTCTTCCCGTCCTGGTGCCCAGCTCTTAATGAAAGAAGTCATAGGAACATCCTTTGCACAAAAAAGAGTTGCTTAATTGTTTTTTTATTAAGTAATACATTGAAAGTATAAAAGTTGCCTAGGTTCAAACAAGTTACACAACAATGCATACAAACACACTATGAACTATATGGGACAATTCTGTTTAGTTTATATTGTGACGATTTTCTATCAGTAACCAAAATTATAAACTCCAGCATTTTTTCTTAATCTAGTCCTGCATGATTGTAATTCCTGAGGTAAACTTAGTGTCCACAGCCAACATCCTTGGATGTAAACCAAGTCCTCTGAAAAGAATTCAGACATTTATATTCCCACATACAATACAACGGGATTCCTAATTGTTACCAGATACTACAGATTTGATTTGAAAAATGGAAATGAGCCCCAAGAGTATATCTCTTCTGTAATCCTAGCTCATCAACAGGGCCTCTCAGAATCCTCTCACTTGCAAAGTATGGCTTAAGGGGATTTCTTTAATAATTTTCTGCATTCAGATAAAAATTCTTTGTTCATCTGTAAGGACTGAACACTTACCAACACCAAAGAGAAACTCAAAACTTTGAAAAGACAGCACCGAGTAAACACCCTGAAGAGAAGGCCAATTTTGCCATCTACAGCCCTTCGCCCTTGTCCTGTGGAAAACATTCAAGCTCAATGTCATTGGTATGTGGGCGTCTGTGCTGTTCTGTTGGATTATACTTTATGACTTCTGCCAATCATCACAGCTGTCCTCAGTGACATCAGTCTGCAGCCTCCACGTTATAAAAACGTCTTCGTAAATATCAAAATAGCATTTTAGACATAGCACAGGAAGAGCTCTTACCATTTTTCTAACCCAAGAATAAAAAACTGACATGCAGTGAGTCCAGGTAACCAGGGACTGGCTTTTTCGGAGCTCATCTTGTGATTGCACAACTGAGGGCTGCATGGAGGTTAAACAATGCCATCTTTTAAAAGGTGCTTTCTGGTATTTCTCCTAAAGCCTGTCTCTTCATGCTTATTCCACATTCTTTATATAATAAAATAAACTCTTTGTTTGACTTACAGCAAAATTAAAAGAATTATTTCCCCCTCTACCTTTTAATTAAATCTTCCAGTAGAAGCCAAAATGGTCTAAGGAAAGAAAAAGCACATTGTTACCTAGTTTAAAAGTTGAGATTTGGATAGTAATTCAGATATTTAAACCAAATTATAAATGGTTATCTGAAAAACTGCTAATTGTAAACAAAAAACTGAACTTCATAGGAATTCATTTTATCAGGCTTCAATGTTTTTTAAAATGTTTTTTTTAAAAACACAAATGGATTTTTCTACAAATCCACGTAATTCCAGCCTGAAGGAAATTTCATGTAACCTTGTTAAAGAGCAGAACAAATGGCTATAAAGACCTGAATTTTTTTTTTTTTTAAGAATATACGGGGTACTAAAAATTTCTTCCAGTTCTCACAAATTTAAAAAACCTTCAAAATACCTTCTAAAAACAACGTATTTTCTTTGAGTCAAATCTAGGAAGCTAGATGACGGAGTTAGCTTTTATTCACAAATGTAGTAAAACAGGAAGGGCTAAATGTTTTTGCAGAAACTCAAATTTCTACAAAGGACAAATATTAGTGGTGTATTTTGGTAATGTTGGGAGAGTAAATATGTTACTTGATACACACAATTTTAAGACAAAAGATGCCCCGAATGGAAATGTCATCTCTTCACTGCTTGAGAAACAAGATGATCTTTGATGTTAGGACTACTCCCCTTCTCCGTTCTTAGGTGGTCACCTGAAATGAACAGAAAACAATGTCAATACTTACCCCAAGTCAAAGTAGGCAGTGTGCAGACGTAGCTGCATGTATTTTCAGATGTTATGTTTTTACTATTGTATGCGTTCTTTAGGTGGCTTAGGACAACAAAATAAACTCACCATTTTAAAAGCATTGTTAAAGAAATCAGAAACATTTAGTACTGAAGATTCACTATCAAGTGTTTTTAAGGGAATAGAGAGCACTGCGGCGTAAACCCGTGTGTAAGGAGCAGTTACAAACTTCTCTTACATGATATGTAAGGAATGGAATCTGAAAGGACAGGGTGTTCTATTAACATTTTGAGGGATGCCAAACTTCTTCAACTAAAAAGAAAAAAACAAAGTACAAAAAAACCCACCTTCAAATAGCAGTGCTTCTCAGCAGCACCCTCTTGTGGCAAGAAAAAAACTAGCAGAGTTTACATTTTCCTACCCACATCAGAAAATATCCAAGAAATTGTAGAAATCTTCTGCAGCCAAAGACACGAGAATAAAGCTCCATGAGAATTCAGAAGCGACCAGAGGCCCTGTGACCATCCCCTGTGCTCTGGCAATCAAAGGGGTCCTAGTCACTTCTGCTCAATTTTTGTCATGGGGAGAAGGGGTAGAGGGCAGAAGTGCCCTGGATTTAAAGAACCTGAAGAGACTTAACATCCAAATGCAACAAAAATGCAAGGCAAAGACTAAATTCTAAAAAGCTGTGAAAAACTGAAAATATTCCTTAGATACTTTTACACGGGAAAAACCCATTTTTATGATTTTGATGACAGGAGAAAAAGAATACAAATTGAGACAGTTGTTAGAAACATGGATTTTAGCACCAAAAACGCAACCTGGATTTTCTAATTCTGAAGACAACCTGATTCTACACCCAGGCCTGCTAGTCCCCAGCGGCTGATCATCCTCACAAGGACTGGAGACTGTAGGTCTGGATCATGGAGGACTGTCTCCCTCATTTTCAGGCAGCTTTGCTGGACAAAACAAAGTTAACAATATCCTGAGGCCACAGACGTTTCAGGTTTTCTAGAAAAGCATTACTAAGAAGTATGTGATGCATGCACTTCACAGACGTGCGGTAAAGTTGCGATGCTAATGATTTTCTCTGTTAGATTTCTGGTCTTTCACTTATATTAAGAACCTGCTCCGCCTCCAGTGTTCAAGCACAGACATCAGCAGCCCTGATGAACTGGTCACCATCCCAGAGGCGAGTGTGTCTACACAAACCCTGTTAATAGGGCGCCTGGGTGCCTCAGTGGGTTAAGCCTCTGCCTTTGGCTCGGGTCATGATCCCAGGGTTCTGGGATTGAGCCCCCACCTAGGGCTCTCCACTCAGCAGGGAGCCTGCTTCCCCCTCTCTCTCTGCCTGCCTCTCTGCCTACTTGTGATCTCCCTCTCTGTCAAATAAATAAAAATCTTTAAAAAAAAAATTTAAAAAAAACCCTGTTCCTTTCTTCCAGCTCTTTGGGAGCTGTGACATGAGAGCTCTCATGTTGGCCTGCTTTTAGACTTGTGTTCACACACGGACAATTTCATCGAGTGTGTTCTACGTCAGATGAGCTTCTGTAGGGATCAGGTATTATAATCTGAGTAATAATATTTTTAAATTTTCATAACCTTCCCATGTTGTCAAATAAAACATGTTTCTATCAAACAGTAAGCTAGAATTGAAAAAGGAGACGCTGAAAGTAAATGCTGACATGTGTTACTGGGACAAAAATGCCATTCGTGGCTGCTAATTCTTCACAAATCATTGCACAAAGAGTTCACCTTTATCAAGAAAATTTCTGATGGTCAAGAAAAATAATTTGCAAGATCCCTGTTCTCCTATTAGTTCAGCCGTCCTCACCTCCGAGCCTGCCACAGAGCTTTCCACAGAACACGAGCCCCAAGCTCAACTGACTTGGACCTCTCTGAGGGCTCTGAGGGCCCCAAAGCAGCTAGTGTGCCTCTGCCCTCCCCCAACGCTCTCCAGCCCCCATCTCCGTGGTATAAAGCTACCACCAGCTATCGTGACCCACGTCTCAAAAGAACAGAACCGGGTTAAGAAATACTCCGTGACGTGTGCCTTTCTTCTTAGTCATTCGTCATCACTGAGATGGATTATGACAAGCTTACAAGCCACGCAGTGACATGGATGCAGCTAGAGTATCATGCCAAGCGAAGTCAGTCAGAGAAAGATAAACACCAATGACGTCACTCATATGTGGAATTTAAGAAACAAAACAAATGAGCAAAGGAAGAAAAAAGACCACCCAAAAAGACACTCTTGAGGTGCTTGGGTGACTCTGTGGGTTGAGCCTCTGCCTTCGGCTCAGGTCGTGATCTTGGGGTCCTGGGATCGAGCCCTGCATCGGGCTCTCTGCTCGGCGGGGAGCCTGCTTCCCCCTCTCTCTCTGCCTGCTTGTGATCTCTGTCAAATAAATAAATAAAATCTTAAAAAAAAAAAAAAAGACACTCTTAACTCTAGAGAATACACTGATGGTTCCCACGCAACAGGGATTAAGGAAGACACTCGCGGTGATGAGCACAGGGGTGTTGTATAAAAGCGTGGAATTACTGTATTGTACACCTGAAAATAAATCAAGAAGTAAAAATAAAAAGTTTAGGGGCTCCTGGGTGGCTCAGTGGGTTAAGCCTCTGCCTTCAGCTCAGGCAGGATCCCAGAGTCCTGGGATTAAGCCCCGCATCAGGCTCTCCGCTCAGCAGGGAGCCTGCTTCCCCATCTCTCTCTGCCTGCCCCTCTGCCTACTTGTGAGCTCTGTCAAATAAATAAATAAAATCTTTAAAAAAATAAAAAAATAAAAAGTTTACAAGCCAGAAAAGTGATTGCTCAAGAGGTTATTTTTCCTTATGGGACTGAAAGTATCCATGTCACGGGTTTGCTGTCTTAGCCAGCGTTCACGTGTACAATATCCCCTGGTGGCAATTAAACACAGAAACTAGTATTATCATATATCCTTGGTAGGTAAAGCCTTTTTGGAGGGGGATTAGACAACTTCTACTATGTTTTTTTAATATGTGTACACTTGGAACCACAACTGTACTTCTAGGCGTCCACACAAGAGAAATACTTGCACAGACAAAGAAGTAATTCTGTATTGCAATATAGTAATAGCAAAAACGTAAAAACATAAAAGTCCATCAGTAAGGGATGATCAGCAATACTATACAATACTACATAAAGTTAAGATACTGACAAGACAAGGGAAAACAAACCCAATCTCAGGGTAACATGTCAAGTAGCGGTACATACAAATTTACAGGCACAGAAATGACTCTGGAAGGAGACCTCTGCCCCCAAGCTGCTAATAGGGACCTTCCACAGAAGGCAGGGAGATCAGGGAGTTAGGGAGAGACAAAAGGGAAGAGATTCAAGGGAATTTGATTTGTAGATTATTTGAATGCTTATAGATTTACTTGTCCCCTTGTGCATTTTGTTTCGCTTTTTAAGTACTTGTCAAATAGTAGGCACTAATGACAGTTCCTTACCAAGCCTTGCAAAGGGAACTAGGAAAACTTCTTTACATTCTTTAAGTGGAGAAGTGTACAGGAATGGCACTCAGAGGTCCTGATCCTGCGAGAACGGATCAGCCGCGTGCTTTACAGGACTCACTTAATCTCTCAGTCCTGGTTTTCTCAACTGTAAAGTAAGGAGGTGGGGTGATTTCTTTTTCAATGGTCCATCAGCTCAGCAGTCTAAGATACATAGATGAGTAACTCCTAGTGACATCAGAAATAACCCACAAAAGAGGTCACCTTGCTTCACAAACACTTCGTGTTCAGATCCTAGGAGACGCAGCAAATATTTAACGGAATTAATACTGCTCACAGCAGCTTACGATAAACTATGAAGGATAACTAGTATTTTAGATGTTTCTTAGAAGGTTATTTCAACATTCAAGATTTTGATCTGTTCTCCTCATCTGCTGCTTGAGGCCCACCTCTGACTGCCCTTAGAAAGAGACCAACTCTACTGAGGTTGGAAAGAAAGAGCTATAAACCATTCAGTTCAGATGATCAAAGTGAGGTCCTATTGTTGATGTGGTAACAACTGAAAGCACATTTAAAGAGTAAACATTCTGGGGCGCCTGGGTGGCTCAGTGGGTTAAAGCCTCTGCCTTCGGCTCAGGTCATGATCCCAGGGTCCTGGGATCGAGCCCCGCATCGGGCTCTCTGCTCCGCGGGGAGCCTGCTTCCTCCTCTCTCTCTGCCTGCCTCTCTGCCTACTTGTGATCTCTGTCTGTCAAATAAATAAATAAGTAAAATCTTAAAAAAAAATAATAATAAAGAGTAAACATTCTGAAAGAAATAGAGGCCATTCAAGTATCTTATCTGTAGGTAATACCAGTCCTCCACCAACAGTATCCTAAAAATACAAAGGATATAGACACTTGTGACGTCCCTATCTATATTCAGCAATCTTGCCTTTCTTCAGTCTTGGAGGGGGGAAAAAAGTGATGATTTGAGAAAAATCTATTTATTGAGTATGCCAATGATCTAAGTTGTTCCAAAGAATACAAATCTATGTGAAAAAAAATCAGGTTTTTCCATGGTTTGGCACTGAAACAATATCTAAAAAAAAAATTTTTTTTTAAGATTTTATTTATTTATTTGACAGAGAGAGAGATCACAAGTAGGCAGAGAGGCAGGCAGAGAGAGAGGAAGGGAAGCAGGCTCCCCGCTGAGCAGACAGCCCGATGCAGGGCTTGATCCCAGGACCCCGGGATCATGACCTGAGCTAAAGGCAGAGGCTTTAACCCACTGAGCCACCCAAGCGCCCCAATATCTAAAAATTTTGTCCAGTTATTCTCCCATCCCCTCAAGATTCCCTTTCCAAACACCATTTTGCTTTTTGGAGCATCAGTAACACAGACTTCAACCATATTAGATATAAGTAGAATTAAACTATGACTCACAATCTCGGGAAAAACTATTTGCGAGAGGAAAAAAAATTTTTTTAAAGGTTTTATTTATTTATTTGACAGAGAGAGCACACAAGGAGGCAGAGCAGCAGGCAGAGGGAGAGAAGCAGGGTCCCCACTGAGCAGAGCCCCACAGAGGGCTCGATCCCAAGACCCCTGGGATCATAACCTGAGCCAAAGTTAGACGCTTAACTGACTAGGCCACCCAGACGCCCCAAGAGAAAAATATTAAGAAGAAAAAAAACAAACACTTGGGGCACCTGGCTGGCTGGCAGTGGAGGATGGAACTTTTTTAATCTAGGGATTTTGAGTTTGAGCCCCACATTGGGTATGGACAGGACTTTAAAATAAAATCTTTTAAAATAATTTAAAAAACAAAAAAAGAGAAAAAATACTTGCTAACAGTTAAATGATGAATCCCAGGAAATTCATACCCTTGTGCTTTCTTCTGCTAGGTTGTTCGCCAAGATTTGGATTTGAAGGCTGAAGTGAAGACCCTCTCAGAAATGGATTTTGGAGGTCATCCTTAGTTCCATCCAAGAAATGAGCTAAAATTCCATATAAAAGAGGTCTGTAGCAGGAAGAAAACCAAAATCAATTAAAATTGCAGATTTAAGGCAGCCTCTGCCACCAAAAGGGCCAGGCAATTCTCCAGATTTGAAACAAGACACACAGTTACTATCCAAATCGCAAACTATTCATGCTTTTTAAAATTTAAGAGTACACTGAACTCGAAAAACAACTTAAAACCCAGAGAACCTATGTTAACAACTCAAACATCACCTAAACTGAAATACAACATCATCCATCAACACAGAGGGATTCTGCCTTTCAAGTCTGGCGTGAGATTTCCCAGTGCCTGGCACGGTCTGATATACAACAAGGAGTCAGTGAACGCTTACTGGGTGAATAAATCCTTGCCTAAAGAAGGTCGGATGTCCCAAAAAGCAGACTGCCTGGGTTCAAATCCTGGCTTCACCAATTGACCTCAACAAGATTTTTTATGTCCCTGCCCTGATACGTATTTCTTCCCCTATAAATAAAGATAAGTGTACCCCTCACCTCCCAGGGTTGCTGTGGAGTAAATAGGTTAATAAATATCAACTTTTTAAAACTGTGCCTGGCACAAATTAAATGGTATATAAATGTTAGCTATTCAGGAGTTAAGTAAGAACTAATATTTAATAAGCTATTTTTAGGGAGGGAGGGCAGGTTTAAAAAAAAAAGCTGCTTTTACAGTTTACGAAACAGTCTAACCTTTCTCCAGGTTATCCTTGTCTTGTGATCATCCCACCACAGCTCAGGGAAGATATGCTAGAGATTCCTCCATAAGTAAACAAACTTTATATTCTTTTCATGACAATATTCTGCCTGGTGATCTCTACTAGTACCCTGGCACAAAGGGAAGCTACTTGCTAACAATGAGGAGAGGTACAGCAGAAATGTTTTCATTTCTAATCTCACGACTGAAAATACAATTTCACTGATTTTTTTTTTTTTTGAGCTATCTATTTATTAGCTGATGTGATAGTTTAAAGTATGACATTCCGTTCCCTTCAAAAGGTGGAGCCTAACTGCCCTCCCCTGGAGTGCGGGCTCAAGACACTTCTATGAACCAAATAAGGTATTAAGTGACAGCACTGTGCAACTTCCAAGACTAGGTCATAAAGCACTGTATACCGTGGCTGCCTTCGTGCCTTCTCTCTGGGCCACTCACTCTGTGGGAAGTCAGCTGCCACGTCATGAGGACACTCGAGCCGTCCCAGGGAAAGGTACACAGGGAAGGAATGGGGGCCACCTGCAAGCAGCCTAGCGAGCGAGCCACACGGGAGGGGCGCCTGCAGCCCCAGCCTGGCCTTCAGATGAGGACTTCCCTGGCTACATAGTAACTGGGATCTCCTGAGAAAGAGAGTCCCAGAACCGCCCACAGATTCCTGACCAACCACAGACAATAAATGATTGTTGTTTCAAGCCACCACATTCTGGGGCACTGGGTTAGGCAGCAATAACTAACTGCTTGCATGCCAACTTCGCAGACAAGCAGGAAAGCAGGAAAGGAAGTTTCTCTATTTAAGATGCCTCAACTCTTAGGAAAGGAATAGATCTTATATTGTACCTCTTATATCCAGGAATGTAATCTCCATCTTCTGTTTAATTTTAAAACCCATGTTTCCAAAGAGCTGACTGGTTTAAGGTTTTTAAGTTTAAACAATTTTGTTCTTAAATTAACATCAATGAAGTTTTAAGATTTAAAAATTTAAGACAGATTTTTTAGATATTATTAGAAAAGATGTAGCTAGCATATTTAATCCACAAATTCATGGACATTAGGATGTTTCTAAATAAAAGTTTACAAAAAGAATTTTTTTCTTAAGGATTTTATTTATTTATTTGTCAGAGAGAAAGAGAGCAAGCACAGGCAGACAGAGTGGCAGGCAGAGGCAGAGGGAGAAGCAGGCACCCCACTGAGGAGGGGCCCGATGTGGGACTCAATCCCAGGACGCTGGGATCATGACCTGAGCCAAAGGCAGCCGCTAACCAACTGAGCACCCAGGCATCCCAGAATTTTTTTATTTTTTTAAGTTTAGCCTTACCATACCTTATTTGCAATGGTGAAACACAAAAACTCTGAAAACTAGTTTTCGTCATAAGTTTGGCACAAACTCATTTGGTGGCATGGCTTGACCTAACTAAGGCTATTCTAGACTTTATCCTACTTTGTGTGAAAATTCTTAAGTTTTGCTGAAAAATATCAGCGTATTTATGGAGAGCCGCTTTATGTTCACACCGGCACATAAATCTAGTATTTGTTTTACTTGTTATATTACTTTTTCCCCTGGCTTTATTGAGGTGTAATTGAGAAATAAAACTGGATGGTATTTAAAGCGTACAGCATGATGATTTGATACACACACACACACACACACACACAGAGCGAAGGAATTCCCCTTATCAAGTTAAGTAACACACCCATCACCTCACCCATTTACTTTGTGTGTGACACTTTCATAGATGAGAACTCTCTTAGCAAATTTCAAATACACAATCTGTATTACTTTTTTTAAAATCTGAAAACTTTACAATGGAGATGTTTGTTTTGTGGTTTTTATGGATGTGGAGCCCAACAGTGGCCTTGAACTCAAGACCTGCGCTGACACTAAGAGTCAGAGGTTTAACCGCCTAACCCGCCCAGGCAGCCCTACAATGAAAATGTTTTAAACAAAGCAGTAACTGCCTTTTAGAAAACCAACTGTTGGCAATATGAAGGTAAGTTGGGAAAGAAAGTGACCAGAGACAGAGAAAGCAGACAGAAGGCTTCTGAACAGTGCCCAGGCAGAAGTGACAGAACCGCAGTGACTGATTGATAGAGAGAGGAAAGTAGCCAGAAAAGTACATGGACTCTGAGTTTAAGACCCGAATGGCTATATGAGGAACCTACAAGGGGGTTTAAGAAGGTGAAAATAACACATTTAATTTTTGGACACACTGTGTTTGAGATGCCAGCAGAAATGGGGCTCTGTAAATTTGTGGGATCTGTCAGGGTTTTGTTTTTTTTTTTTTTTGATCTGTCAGATTTAAAGCAGACTCACGAACATGGAGGCATCATTAAAGACTCAAGCATACTTAGGAAAGTGGGCAAGGGGACAGGAAGAAAAATTTTGTTAAGGACAAAACTTGGAGAGTACTCAGGATTTAAAAGAACCCTAAAGGAACAATGAAGAAACTGAGAACACTGTTACGGATAGAAAAACCTAGACAGTAAAGGTTCATAAAAGACAAATGACAAAAAGTATTTTAAGGGAGAAGAGTCACTATTACAAAATGCTACAGAAACTAAAGTAAAACTGAGCTTCTCAGATTGGAAATGCAGATATACACCCACTCTTGATGCCAGGGACTTGGGACAAAATACAGGATAAAAGTGGCATATGATACTGGAACATTAATTGCACAAAGATTTGTGGGAGAGTTCAATTTAAGTGGTATGTCATTTGTAACATTTTTATGGTAAAACAGACAATTATACCATGAAGCAGAAACAACAACAAAAAAAAAAATCAAGAAATTTTTAGAAAGGAAACATAAGGGGCACCTGGGTGGCTCAGTGGGGTGGCTCAGTGCGTTAAAGCCTCTGTTTTCGGGTCAGGTCATGATTTCAGGGTCCTGGGATCGAGTCCCGCATCCGGCTCTCTGCTCAACGGGGAGCCTCCTTTCCCCTCTCTCTCTGCCTGCCTCTCTGCCTACTTGCCTCTCTGCCTACTTGCGATCTCTGTCTGTCAAATAAATAAATAAAATGTTAACAACAACAACAACAAAAGAAACATAAGACTTCAAAGAAATTTGTGCCTGGGGGTGGGGGAGGGGGAGGGGCTGCTGCTTTGAGCCTCCTAGTGCAATTTTTTTGGCCATTCAGGGATCCTCTGGAAAAAGTTTAAGCAACTTTGAGGTAGGAACAGATTTAAGAAACTACTAGAAAGCGGTCACACTTCTTTTCAAGAGCATAGTTTCAGCATAAATGGTGAAGGAAGAATTTAATATGCAGAGAAGGCAAAGGGGGAGAGTAACAAAATGAAAGCAGGTGGCTGGTTTTCACCAAGTTCAGTGGTAAAAACGAGGTGAACGGTATTTTTGAGATCTGAGTATATTCCTATGCTGAAGCGAAGGAAACAATGAGGAGGAAGAGTTCATCTTGAGGAAGAAACAACTGAGAGAGCAAACCCTCAGAAGAAAAAAGGGATGCATCAATAAGCCAAGAAGAATGACCCTTAGTGAGACAGATGCTCAGTCCCCTGAAACCACAGGAATTTTAGTTCCAGAGAACAGAGGCCTTATCCTGTTTATTGCTACACACCTTGGATTTGGTACAGTGTCAGACACACACTCAAACCAAATAAACACCTGCTCAATTAAAATGAAACAAAACCACTACTATGTGATTATGACTCCCAATACAACAATATCTAAAAACTTATTTTTAAGTTTTTATCTTTAAAAACTTTATTTTAAAAAAAACTTCTTACATTGTATTATCCTTTGATTCTTCAAATGCATTTAGTTCCCGGATGAGAAACTGTCTGTCCAATGGAACTACAGGTTGACCAGATTCTAGAGGAAAAATCATGAGTCTTTATTCATCTAAAAAGCACATACGATTTTGGTAAGAACTACTTACCAGTTACACAGACTTTTCCAATTTTGGAAGAACGATGATGGCACGTACCAAGGCAGAGCCAACTGTACTTGACTTTATGATTTTCAAAATGTCATTTCGTTATATGTATAACTTAACAGAGTTTAACATAAATTCTTTTTCTTTTTTTAAAGATTTTTTATTTATTTATTTGAGAGAGAGACAGTGAGAGAGAGCATGAGCGAGGAGAAGGTCAGAGAGAGAAGCAGACTCCCCGTGGAGCTGGAAGCCCAATGCGGGACTCAATCCCGGACTCCAGGATCATGACCTGAGCCAAAGGCAGTCGTCCAACCAACTGAACCACCCAGACATCCCCATAAATTCGTTTTTTAAATCCCCCAATTTTTGGTTGGGAACATATGTGTCTGCACACTAGACTTCAAAAGTCTTTTTGTGAAGCCTACAAATTAAACACAGGACAGTAACAATAACCACTTGGCGGTAATAATTCTAAAAGTAAAATTACCCAAACATGAAGCGCTGGCAAGGATACAGGGCAACTGTACTTATACTTTGCTTTGCTAGTAGGAGAGCAAAATGGTACAACCACTTTGGAAAACAGTTGAGTCACTTCTTAGAAAGGTAAGCATGTACTTCATAACCTGCAATCCCACTCTTAGCTCTTTACCCAAGAAAGCTTACCTGCACACAAAAACTTGTGGTGAATGTTAGTGGCCACTTGACTGGTAACTGCCAAAAAACTACACACAACTGGCCATCGACTGATAATAGAGAAATCGGCACAGACACACAAAGGAATGCTATTCAGGGGGAAAAAACCCAACACAGCTGAATCTGAAATGCATTATGCTAAGCGAAAGGAAGTGCACTCAAAAGGCTACATCCTGAATGGGCTCATTTATATGACATTCTGGAAAAGGCAAATGATAGGTACAGAAAAAAACAGATCAGCAGTTGCTAGGGGTTGGGGTAGGTGAAGAAGTTGACTACAACAGGGCACAGAGAATGTTCTGAGGTGGTAAAAATATTCTCTATAGCGATTGTGTGGTGGCAGTTACACAACTATACGTATTTGGTAAAATCCACAGAACTGCATACCGAAAAAGGTTTTTGTCTTGTTGGGTTTTTGTTTTGTTTTAAAGATTTTATTTATTTGACAGAGAGAGAGACACAGTGAGAGAAGGAACACAAGCCAGGAGAAGCAGCCTTCTCGCCGTCGAGCAGGGAGCCTGACGCGGGGTGATCACAGGACCCTGGGACTGTGACCTGAACCGAAGGCAGATGCTTAATGGCTGAGCCACCCAGGCGCCCCTGTATTGTTAATTATACCTCACTTATTAAAAAAAAAAAAGCCAAGACACTTAACATGAAACTTGACAAATGTGACTACATTTCATTCTAGGGAAGCCCAGGTCCAAGACCTAATTCATTATATTTTCATAAATTTTCTTCGTTTCTAAGTGTTAACAGTATTATACAGCCATCTATAACAAAATGAGGAAAGTGGAGGCTGATACTGATGATCCTTAAACCACTAAAACTTACCAGTCTTCATTCAGTTAAGATATGTGCTTAATATTAAATAAAAGATATAGAATGTTAATTTAAAAATCTATTAAGTGGAAAAGGTCCAACATCACAAAGAATTCATTCTCTCTTCCAAAATCTACTTCATGGTCTCTTTATTTTTTTTTTCCCCCTTTGGATGAGGAATGAATAGTCTTAAAGTACAGATGAAACCTTAAACTGGGACGCCTGGGTGGCTCCGTGGGTTAAGCCCCTGCCTTCGGCTCCGGTCATGATCCCAGGCCCGCATCAGGCTCCTTGTTCAGCAGGGAGCCTTGCTTCTCTCTCTGCCTCTGCCTGCCGCTCTGCCTGCTTGTGTGCACTCTCAACTCTCTCTCTCTCTCTCTCTCTGACAAATAAACTCTTCAAATTTAAAAAAAAAAAAAAGAAAGAAAGAAAAGAAACCTTAAACAAAGTAATCCTTCCAATCCTATTTCTCTCCCCTAGCCCAGAGGAAAGTCTATCTTGATTAATGTGCATTCCTTATCAAGAAAGTTATTTACTTTCTCTTCAGAAATAAAATATAAGAGATAAATGTCTCTTTAACTGCCCACCTCCTCCCCCAACACCATTTCTCTCACTCCTAACATTACAGTGAGTCTGGAGTTTATCTTCCCAATGCTTTTTAAGTAGGATTCAGGCTAGGCGCAGAGCCCAACTCAGGGCTCAAACCCAAGGCCCTGAGATCAAGACCTGACCAGAGATCAAGAGTCACATGCTTAACTGACTGAGCCTCTGAAACTGTATTTTTAAGCCATCTACACAGAAAAAACCTGGCAGCAAACAAAAACAACTTTTTATCCTTAGTATCAGAAAATACAGATGATTTTTCCAAGTAAGTGTTTAAGTGTTTAGGTATTTATTTTCCCTTACAATA
This sequence comes from Enhydra lutris kenyoni, assembly GCF_002288905.1. Classification (NCBI taxonomy): domain Eukaryota; kingdom Metazoa; phylum Chordata; class Mammalia; order Carnivora; family Mustelidae; genus Enhydra; species Enhydra lutris. The sequence continues at coordinate 3,276,785 of NW_019154129.1, read as the reverse complement.
CCATAAGCCCCATGAGAACGTATTCAAACTATGGAAGGAAACCAGGAGATTTTTATGTTCCAGTCACCTGGATGACTCTGTGTGGTAACGGAATTAGATTTTCAGCCTCAATATTTTCTGAGAAGTGAGGGAAGGGAAAAAGCAGACTTTGTTTCAGGCAAGTAATAATAATAACCTCTTACCTGATATGAGGACAGATGCTGTGTACTTATACTTGTTGAATTCCAGATACTCCCGAATTAGTTCATTAATCAGAAGGTTTTCATGAGACAATGACGGGCGGGGTTCGCTTTCATCATCTAGGGCATTGAAAACTTCAGCTCGGATCCTTGCTTTTAAATGCCCTAATACCCCCCTCTTCTCCAACGTGTCCTTTAAAACTGTTAAACATAAAACATTAATGCTTCAATTAGATTAAATTTGGTCACCTTCAGGCATACTTTGAAGAAATATGTTTAAAAGGTAAATGGTCGGGGGTGCCTGGGTGACTCAGTGGGTTAAGCCTCTGCCTTTGGCTCAGGTCATGATCTTAGGACCCTGGGATCAAGCCCCGGCATTGGGCTCTCTGCTCAGTAGGGAGCCTGCCTCCCCCTCTCTCTCTGCCTGCCTCTCTGCCTGCTGTGATCTCTGTCAAATGAATAAATAAAATGTAAAAAAAAAAAAAAGTAAACGGCCTCATAGCCATTGCTTTGATCTAAACAATGAGCTGAATGCAAGTTATCTGATTAGCATCATGTTTGTGATAAAAAATAAAGTTCTCAAGTTGCAATGACTTGCTATTTTAATATAGTTAAGCAAATTCAAGTTTATCTTTCCAGCATCATCACTGTGGGAAGCTATAGTCTGGTAGGCATCGTCAGTAAGGGAGGAAAAGGGAGCAAAGAATTACACTTGGCTTACTGGGACCTGAATTTACCCTGTCTCCTATATTTTCAAGAGCGTTTATCACTGCAGACAGGTCTGTGTCACTAAAACCTTCCGGTCTAGAAAGATGATTAAAGGTAACAAGTACTTTCCATAAAAGGAAGGAATGTGTTGTCTTTTAATAAAACCTCTGATACCGAAAACCTTTGGGGAATGGCCCATTCTGAACAAAAAGGTGTTTCTTTGGGTTTTGTTTATTTTTTAAAGACACTTATGAGTTAACTTTCTAAAAAACAAAACAAAACCAGTAGGATTTTGAAACTGTAAGCCTAGATAGAAATCTAACACGTGGCTCTATCACTGCCATCTTGAAGAATCAGGGATATATACGCTGAATGTAATCTAACTTCCTCTTGATGAGCAAAGGTTATATTACAGAATCAGTTGTGATAATGAGATTTAACTATAAATACTAGTATGGACAGTGAGGGGCACAGAGCTGAACTGGCATCATTCCGTGCAGTGGTATGGAACCTCCTTTTTTCACATTGTCCCTAACGGCTAAATAACTAACCCAATCAACACATCTCACCCACGGTGCCTAGAACATAGTAAGAGCTCCATAAATGCTACCTGGGAGCATTAGAGTATAGTGCTGTATACTACTGATGTAATAAACATAGTTTAATATTGTACTGCACCCTGCCAAAGGCACCAAATAAGTACACCAAAATAAAGAAAAAATTCATACACGGAGCCCAAGGAGCTTACCCAAGTAGGCATAAACATAAAATCCCTTTAAGCTTTACAATACAACAAAAACCTGGGTGATAGGATTACAGAGGTACGACTTAGTAGACTAAACTTTTAACCTTTCTTGCCCCTTGTTTTTAAATCATCCCCCCAACCTTTTTGACAGGTGTGCGAGTACAGTTACCAATCAGACTTTGTAACAGGTCCATAAAAGGAAAGTTCAGCCTTATCATATTCTTGGGATAATAACCAAACCCCGGTTCTCTAACTCTATCTTCGGAAATTAAATGGAAGAGATTTTTTGTCGCTGGCCAGGATCCTGTCCCAATTACTCTGAATTTGCACACAGCACAGCCTCAAACTCCGCAGAGAAATGACGATTAATGAAGTGGGAGTTAGGAAGCCTATCCTGTCTCATCACCAGCTCATCATGCCTCAGCTCCCCTCTCCAACATAATGAGTTCTACCTCTCAGAGGCAAAACCAAGTGAGGTGGAAAATGTGAAATGTTTTAATAAGGTAAGAGCCCAGGGATACCTGGGCGGCTCAGTGGGTTACGGACTCCTGATTTTGGCTCATGACACGATCTCAGGGTGATGAGATCGAGCAAGCACTAGGCTCCAGAGTGCCCATGGAGCCTACTCAAGATTGTCTTTCCCTCTCCGCCCCTCCCCGATTCCCCCTAAGGGGGCTGGGGAGTAAAAGGCCATACAATGTAGTAAGATAATTGAGTGGGATATACATTTTCGCTGAGTTTTGCTGAACACAAACCATATTCAGAACCAGGGAATGCAAAACAAAGGGATACACCTGCGTAGGACATTCTTTTCTTTTTTCTTTTTTTTTTTTTTTGACAGAGAGACACCTGGAGAGAAGGAATGAGGGAGTGGAAGAGGGAGAAGCAGGCTTCCCATGGAGCAGGGAGCCGATGATCCCAGGACTCTGGATCAGGATGTGAGCTGAAAGCAGACATCCAGCGACTGAACCACCCAGACACCCCTACGTAGGACCTTCTTCTTTTTTTTTTTTTTTTTAATTAATTTATTTATTTGACAGAGAGAGAGAGACAGCGAGAGGAAACACAAGCAGGGGAAGTAGGGAGGGAGAAGGCTTGCCACCAAGCAGGGAGCCCGATGTGGAGCTCAATCCCAGGACCCTGGGATCATAACCTGAGCTGAAGGCAGTCGCTCAACAACTGAGCCACCCAAGCACCCCTACATAGGACATTCTTCATGCCCAGTTACATTTTCTTTTCAGGTTCCATACCATTTTGCCCTTTCCTTTGATTATGCTTAAAACTCTGTACCGTAACCACTTCTTCAGAAAAAAAGTGCTTCACCTGGCCTCATATCTCGAAGTATCATTAAATCCTCTGAAGCTGACGCAGTATTACACATGTTATGTAGTTCATGCAGGCACGGTGCTCAAATTCACCTGAAAAATCTGTTCTTGTGGAGAAAGGAATGTTTTTTTTTTTTTTTTTTTTTTTTCCTGACTGTTCATCAGCCCAGTGCCCCACGTACACATTTTGTAGCAATGCTTACTGAATCCTATTCTCAAAGAGATCCAGCCCCTCTCTGCCAGATCTTTAACGATTCCTGGTTTGGAGTGCAAGGTCCCCGAGAACGGGAACTGGTTTTAATAAACAGGCAGCAGCATCACCCAGGGAGTGAGACCTGGAGTTCGGTGCAGCCTACCCAGGTTCTCGCGCACTCCTCCTTTTAGCTAAGTTACTTTGGGTGAGTTGTGTCACCTCTATGCACCTCAATTTCCCCATCTATGAAACGGGCATAAGGTTGTCCCGAGACTAATAGGTGGCAGAGGGGCTGGGCCGTGTCTGACATTAAAGGCTAAGCCACTTAGAACTATAATTACTATTATTTGCCTGGATATTTGCGTCAAAACCACCAGTGCACAAACCCGTTACCCGTTTGATGAGGACTCGCACCTTTGTGGAATTTGGTGAAAAACAGAGGAGAAGAGCCAAGCCAGGAAACTTTCTACCTCCCGATTTTCCCAATGGAGATCGGGTCCTACCCCAAAGGTTGTTATAAGGATTCCGTGAGACAAGTAAGCAAATAGCTTAGGAGTTGCATCTAAACCCAATCATGGATACGGATATTGTTAACCTCAGTCCCAAATGAAAGCTGCGGCCCAAAGCCTCGGCTCGAGCGGGGTCCGACAAATGCGCCAGAGGCCCAAAGTGCAGGCCTATAGACCTCTCGGGAACCTAAGGGTCCTGCCGCTCCTCTTCCAGCTCAAAGCTGGTTCCAAAACTGAACGGCCCCTGTGCGACCGCTTCCCTCAACCAAGGCCCGGACGCATCGGCGGCTACACCAGCCAGACTCTCTGCGAGCCCTGACGCCGCAGAACGACCCCAAAGAGGCTGACTCTGTGTTCCGCTCGTTCCATCCTTTTCACAGGCGGAAGGTCAGACGCCTCTTACTCGGCCAGCTTTCCACTGCCACTCACCGGCCTTCAGCTCGGCGACAGTCGCCATCTTTCAACCGCCCTCAGGGTCGCGCCTCATCAGTGCGCACGCGCAGCTCCGGGGGCCAATAGGTGCGCCGCCCTTGCAGCACTCGGTCCCGCCCCGTTCAGTTTTCGCTCTCCCGGGTTGGGTGGCTGGTGACTGTCAGGAGGGATTTGACCAATCAGCGAGCTCTGTAGGTGCTCAGGGAGGAGTGGGGAGGAACCCGGATTGAGGCAGGTTAGAACCCTCTTCAGTGAGTGCTGTAGGCACTTTAGTGCTTAACTTTATTAATCCTTCCTGCCCGGTGCTCGCTCTGCAGCCTCAGGAACTAATTGTCAATGGTTACCGTGTATTAAGCCTGTGGTTCTCAAACTTGAGCTGTCTCAGTATCCCCTGGAAGACTTGCTAAAACAGATCGCAGGGCGCCACCGCTGGGGTTTCTGATTTAGTCAATCCGGGGTGAGATCCCAGAACTGCTTTTCTTTTAAAGATTTTATTTATTTATTTGTCAGAGAGAGAGGGAGAGAGCTAGCGCACAAGCAGGCAGAGGCAGAGAGAGGAGCAGGCTCCCTGCCAAGCAAGGAGCTCGAGGCGGGACGTGATCCCAGGAATCTGGGATCATGACCTGAGCTGAAAGCAGCAGCTTAACCCACTGAGCCACCCAGGTGTCCCTTCAGAGCTGCTTTTCTAACAAGTTCTCCAGGGATGCTGGTGCTGCTGGTCTGGGGATCACACCTTGAGAACCACTGTATTAGGGACTTACTCGGATCCCGACGCTGTGCTGATTAGCTTTACCCACGCTGGCTCACTGATTTCTCTGACTCCGGTTCATAGAAGAGGAAACGGAGTCTTTAATGACTGATGAGGCTTAACCAAGATCACCAGCAAAGGGTGCAGGTGAGATTTGAATCCAGGCCTCTTGCTCTTTCAAAACCTGTTCTCTATCACTGGCCCTTAATGATGGGTAGAGCACCTCGGGAGTCCAAAAGTTACTTGTGAATAATTGAGGAACGAGTAAACTCTACCAGCCCAAGGGAATGAAGAAGAAAATGGGAATAATCTACCCTAAGCGGGGTGTGAAGTTCAGTGCTTCCATTTAGGAATCCAGTTCTGTGATTCCTTCCATTGCCAGGAAGACCAATATCTATGACCTAGATCCTAGAACCATGCCCTTTAAACTGCTAGTCTTAACCGGTAGTAGGTTTTGATATCTATATATCAGTGGCTCCCAGTGAAACTATTTTCAGCGAAATGGAATGGAACAAATAGAAAACAAATAAGTATTGGGGATATTTTTGAAACTTTTGTTTTGGGTATGAATGTGCGTCGTGATTCTTTTTTTTTTTTTTTAAGATTTTATTTATTTATTTGACAGAGAGAAATCACAAGCAGGCAGAGAGGCAGGCAGAGAGAGAGGAGGAAGCAGGCTCCCTGCTGAGCAGAAAGCCCGATGCGGGGCTTGAACCCAGGACCTGGGATCATGACCTGAGCCAAAGGCAGCGGCTTAACCCACTGAGCCACCCAGGCGCCCCGTGCGTCGTGATTCTTGGTGTATTTCTCAAAGTGTAGCAGTGGAAAAAAATAATTTGAAAGCCATTGTAACCTAGAGGAGTCCATTTGCATTCCAAAGGAGATTAATTCTGACCTTGTGGAACACAGCTCTGTTCTGTAAACTTAGAAAGGTCCTATTCTGTCACACTTCCCTTTTCTGTAAACCCCACAGAGCTTGAACTGCTGGCCAACATCTGAAAAGATTTATAAGGATTTACCAAATTCCATAGGTAGAATGTTTGAGCTCCTCAGAGAAAAGCACTCATGGATATACCAATGAGGAACTCAGAGAAAGAGGCATATAATAGTGTGATTGATAGATTCGTATTGGTAATTACATTATTTGCCACTCTGTGGATGACAGGCATTGCTCTAATGTTTTACTTCAAGTCCTCACCAACAGCTCACACAACAATCACCTCATACGCTGTGTTGGTGAGGATGTGGGGAAACAGGCATTACCCTTCCTTCCTGGTATGTGTGTATATTGGCCCCACCTTCTTGGAAGGGTTTTTGGCAATATCTAATCAACCTTTCACATGCTACGACCCACCAATTCCAGTTCTAAGAACGTATCTTATGGATACACTCACATTTAATCACCAAGGATATGTACATAAGAATATTCACTGTAACACTGTTTATAGTAGATAAAATCTACATGTGCCCATCAGAATGAACAAAATACAAAAACAAGTGACTGTGACCATAACAGAAGCTGGTGAGTATACATTCACTGCTGGTAGAAGAACAAATTGGTAGAGTCACTTTGGAAATCGGTTTGGCTGGTGCTGATTAAGCCAAACAAAAACTCAACGAACAGGGGCGCCTGGGTGGCTCAGTGGGTTAAGCCGCTGCCTTCGGCTCAGGTCATGATCTCAGAGTCCTGGGATCGAGCCCCGCATCGGGCTCTCTGCTCTCTAGGGGAGCCTGCTTCCTCCCCTCTCTCTGCCTGCCTCTCTGCCTGCTTGTGATCTCTCTGTCAAATAAATAAATTAAAAAAATCTTTAAAAAAAAAAAAAAAAAAAAACTCAACGAACAACTCCGTAATCCCACTCCCAGGTGTTAACCCAGGAGAAATAAGAACTTACCTCTACCCAAAGCCAGGATGAAATGGGAGCAGATTTATTCATAATTGCCCCACCTGGAAATGACCTAATGTTTTCCAACTGGTGAATGGATATAAATTAGCTGTGGTGTTTTATCTGTACCAGGGGATAATTAAAAGGAGTTAGCCACTGATAGAGGCAACAGCACAGATGACTCTCAAATGCATTGTGCTTGGTGAAAGAAACAAGACCCAAAAAGCCACATCATGTAGGATTCCACTTACGTAATATTTTGGAAAAGGCAAAGTCTCTTTGGAAAATGCATGGAAAGCTCATCAGTGGCTACCAGGGGCTGGGATAATGAGGGGGACTGTCCATAAGGATGCACTAAGAAGATTTTTGGAGTCGTGGAACTGTTCTACATCTTGGGTCTGACTACGTGATTGCATGCATTGATCAAAATTCATAGAGCTGTCCACTTGGAAGAATGAACTTTATTGCATGGATACCTCAATCAACTTGACTTTTCCAAAGTTCTCAGAAATACCAATATCAGTAGAGAAACCAGTTAAGTAAATTAAGATACAGTCCTAAGAGACACAAACATTCAAAAGAAGAGTGAGTTCTAAACATATGCATATGTAATTATCAGCAATATGCACAGAGAGAAATTTTATAAAAGATTTTTTATTTATTTTAGGGAGAGAGAGTGAGGGAGAGAGAGAGCACAAGTGTGCAGGAGAGAGAGAGAGAGAGAAGCAGATTCCCCACAGAGCAGGGAGCCTGATACAAGACTTGATCCCAGGACCCGGGGATCGTGACCTGAGTGGAAAGCAGATGCTTAACCAACTGAGCCACCCAGGTGTCCCATAGATAGAAATTTTTAAAAGCACAGTCCAGTAGACAGTGTGTGGTATGTCACCAATGGTTTAGAGAAAGGAAAAATACTAAGTATCTGTTTGCCTACACACGGGATGCCAGATTCAATATTTTAAGCTTGGGTGTTGGGAGAGTTTGAGTAACTTCTGAGCCCTTGGCAAAGTCAGGACTGGACCCCAAGTCCAGTGACCCCTATTTTCGGTTATCCTGAAGTGAGAAACACCTCTCCCTCTCCCTCCTCCACCCTTCTTCCCCTCCCTTTCTTGCTGCTCGGCCCTGGCACATGTCCATCCCTCAGCCCAGAAATTTTTCCCTCTTCCTCCCCAATTGATTTCTGCTCCTTTGTCAGGTCTCAAGTTTCTACTTTGCCTCTTCCTAAAACTTCCCTGGTCACATTAGGCTCCTTTTCTCAGATCTATTTGGGAAGGTGAGAGGGGCTGAGAGAAGAAGGGAGGGGTATGGAGACAAGAGAAGGCTTCCAAGTAGATATGCGCCAAACCCATGTCCCCACCTCTGAAACGCAGGGTCATTCCCCCTCCCTGGGGAGCAGACCACTTCCAGTGCCTGAGCCTCGTTAGGGTCTAAAACTCCAGCCTCCTCATCCCAGCTGGGGACAGTTCTTTGGGATCTCCTCAACTTCAGAACTTCCTGAAGGGGTAGGTTGAGGCTGTTTTGGGGACTGCATAGCAGTCTAACTTCTCTCCTCCCCTCCCCAATGGCCCTCTCTAACAAATGCCTCCCAAGGAACTTGTGACTTGACCCCAGAGACCAGTAAGGAGTCTGGTGGCCCTTAGTCCCCAGCCTACTCCACTTCCCCGGGTTCTCAAGGGTGACTCATCATTCACCCATTCTGAAGCAAAGGGCGTTCCCTGCATTGTGCCTGGAGGGCTGCAGGAATGTTGAGTGTAAGTCACCCTCAGATGGCTCCAGAACTCCCCCACCCGGCCCCACCGCCATGGCCGTGCTGCCCACATGGGCTGGGCTGCAATTCTGTTTCACTGCCTGGTGCCCACACTGATCGTTTGCAGAACAGAGACCTGGCCTCTCGTGATCATCTCTGGTACACATATTTGTAGGATGACCGAATGAATGAAGGGGCCGCAAGGCAGCTCATCTCACAGATGAAACTGACATTCAGAGAAGTAACCAGCCAGAGCAAGTAGACAGTGTGGTAGAGCCGGGATCATACCCCAGCCTTGCTCTCCAGTGACTGAGAAAATGCAGCCCATGGAGATTACAGGTTCCAGCTTCTGAACCGTGGCATAGACACGGTTCTCACATTGGAACATTGACATGTGGGAGGTTTTAATGTGGAATTGTGTGGAGGGGGTGGGAGTTGAAGGCAGTGGTTATTAATGTCAGCCCTTTGGAAGAAGTAAAACAGATCTGCCAGGGAAAAATGAGAATGCCACTTACTAAAGGTCTTTTTCAGAGGGGTGAGCAACCACATTTATTCAATGCCTTGTTTACAAAAAGGATTAGGTATTAAGGAATTCTTGAGGTAACTCTGCTGAAATGTATTTTATCGGAGGAAACTAGCTGGACCGAGTTCCGTTTAAACAAGTCAAGTGTCTGACCAAGATTTAGTCACCTCCCTCCTGGTAGGCATGATTTTCTTAAGACCTGCAGCAAGAGGCTGTAGAGATTACGCAGGAAAAAAAAAAATCCGTAGATGGAATTTTACAAATTGGAGACAACTACGTTATAGAAACAGTATCTCTTGTCGGACAAGTCAAGGCAACTTTGGAAAATATGACAGGCTTCCACATTGGCCATGCACAGCCCCTAAGACTATGTCAACCAAAATCAAACTGCTGATTCAAAGGGATGGGTTGGAATCCCAGGGGAATTCAAATTCTTTTTGCATTTATGAAGGGGGAAATAGCTTTTGTCTTTATTTGCAATATCATTGCGCTGAACACACTCCTAAAAACAGGAGTGGTTGTTGTTTTTGAAAAAGTAGTCATCCCTATCCTCGGTACTGTGTGAAACATTCTGCACGCACCATTTAATTTATTCCCAGGAGGTAGGTGCTATTGTTATCCTGGTTTAAGGGTGAGAGGAGGAACGGAAGGCCCAGGGGGACAAAGTGACCTGCCCAAGTTCAGACAGCTGGGAGGAGACTTGGCCACCTTCAAGGTCTGAGGCCAGCTCCAAAGTTTTCCATTTCATTTGTCCTCCAAGTGGACATATGATTTGATATTCGCCCTGAACTAGACAAGACTGTAACGTGTGGTTCCTTCGGTGAACTCACAGATCCATATAATAAGGACTTCCTCTGGCTGGAAAAGAATGTAGGATAATACTGATGCCCTCCCCAAAATCTCCTCCAATTTTCCAAATTTTTGTTGCCGGTAGGACTTCTCTTTCTGCTCCGACTTCCAATTGTTATGAGAACAGACACGCTAAAACCAAAGCCGAGATGGGTCAAGATAGCAATTAGTCAAATATTTAATTATGCACTGAAATAGGAGTTCTAATAAATACAGGGGCAGCAGGGACCATGCTCTACACTGAGGAGGTGGCTGGGGGAAGCTTGCATATCAACATCCACATCATTTCTTCTGTAACAAAACTATCCTAAAACAAAACAAAAAAACTATCCTCAAACCTCGTGGCTTAAAACAGCAACAATTATTTTTGTCCACAAAGCTACAATTTGGGCAGAATTGGGTCTGGACAGTGAGTCTGTGGTCCACATGGCATGAGACAGGGCAGCTTGGCTGGGACTGGCTGATCTACTTTCCTTTTTTTTTTTTTTTAAAGATTTTATTTATTTATCTGACAGGCAGAGATCACAAGTAGGCAGAGAGGCAGGCAGAGAGAGGAGGAAGCAGGCTCCCTACTGAGAGCCCAATGCAGGCTTGATTCCAGGACCCTGAGATCATGACCTGAGCTGAAGGCAGCGGCTTAACCCACTGAGCCACCCAGGCGCCCCTGGCTGATCTACTTTCTTAAAGATGTAATTGTCAAACCATCAGATTCCCCATTTTAAACGGTACAACTCTACAACTCGGTAGTTTTAAGTAGATCCACAAAGTTGTGCCATGATCCTCACGATCTAATTCCGGGATATTTTCATTCTTTTAAAAAGAAATCCTGCACCCATTAAAAGTCACTCCCCCTGCTTCCCTCTCTCCAGCCCCTGGCAACCACCACTTTAGTTTCTGTCCCTATAGATATTAACATTCTGGGTATTTCATATAAATAGAAACATACTACGTGTCCTCTTATGTCTGGCTTCTGTCACTTGACGACAAGATTCTGGAGGATCCACTTTTTTTTAAGGATTTTATTTATTTGATAGAAAGAGAGAGAGGGAACACAAGCAGGGGGAGTGGGAGAGGGAGAAGCAGGCTTCCCACTGGGCAGGGAGCCCAATGCAGGGCTCAATCCCAGGACCCTAGAATCATGACACAACCGAAGGCAGATGCTTAACAACTGAGCCACCCAGGTGCCCCATGGAGGAACCACTTTTAAGATGATGCCTCACATGGCTGGATGGCAAATCAATGCTGGTTATCAGTGGTCTGTCACCCAGGGATATGGACCAGGAATCCTAGCTCCTCTCCATGGGAGCCCTGCCACGGCTACCTGCGCTTCCGTACGGCATGGTGGCTGGGTTCCAAGAGTGAGCCTCCCAAGAGAGATAGCAGAAGCTTTTCACCTTTTATGAAAGTCACACAATGCCACTCCTCCCTGAGTCACATAGTGGCACCGTGATGGGAATTTCAGGCTCAGCTGGATTCAAGGGGACACAGACCCACATCTCAATGGGCAGAGTATCAAAGTCAGCTTGTAACAGTAGCATGTGTTATGGGAGCTACGGTTCTACATATAGAACAGCCACGGCTCCCCTAGGGAAGTGATGTCTGAACTGAGAGCCAGAGGATAAGTAGGTGTCCGCCAGGCACAGTGGACAAAAAGAGCATTCCAGGAACATGGGACAGCGCATGGAAGGTCCCTGAGGTCAAACAATGAGCACGTTTGAGAAAGGGAAAGCAGGGTCAAGTGACAGGATCAGGGCGACAGAGAGGCACAAAGTGAATTTGAAAGGGCCGATTGCATAGAGCTTTGTCGGTCGTGTACTTTACACATCTGTTGCTTCTTGGGGCACCTGGGTGGCCCAGTCGGTTAAGCAATCAACTCTTGATTTCAGTTCGGGTCATGATCTCAGGGTTGTGAGACGGGCCTCCGTGCTGGGCAAGGAGCCTGCCTAAGATTCTCTCTCTCCCTCTGCCCCCCTCTCTCTAAAACAAAACAAAACCCAAAAAATCCCCTAAACACCTGTTGTCTCCCCTTATCGTCCATCTTCCAAGGACAGCACCCTAAAGTTCCATGGGAGAACTGTTGACGCCCTGCTCCCCATTACTTTCAGTGGGGCTATAGGAGTGGGCATAAGACCCAGTTCTAGCCACTTAGGACACTCTACGCACACCCACCTCAGCGACTGGCTCAGGAATGGACATGTGACCCCAGCAGGGCCAATGAGATTCAAACCCAAGACATTAGCTGGAGCTATTGGACAAGGAATGAAGTCTTTCTTTGGGGCTTACTGGGAAGAATATAGCTGGAAGGGCTGGATTTCATCTCTATGAGTGAGTAGAACTCAGCTGACAAGGTCACCAACAAAGAGAAAAGTAGAACAAAAAAAATAGAGACTCTTGAGCTCCTGGACCATGGTTGAAGCCAAATTTACCAGTGGACACTTTATTTTGTTTTTAGGATTTTATTTATCTACTTATGGGGTGGGGGCCATACGAGCAGGGGGAGGGGCAGGGGGACAAGCAGATTCTCTGCTGAGTGAGAAGTCCAAGCAGGGAAGCAGGGCTCCATCCCAGGACCCTGAGATCATGACCCGAGCAGAAGTCAGACATTTAACCAACTGAGCCACTGAGGTGCCCCTGTTTATTTTCATAATCTCTACAACCAAGGTAGGGCTCAAACTCACAACTCTTGAGATCAGGAGTCTCAGGCTCATCCAACTGAACCAGCCAGGCCCTCTACCACTGGACAATTTAGATACATGAATCAAAAGATTTTGGTTTAGGGTAATGGATTAGACTGTTTTATGCAGGGGTGCCTGGGTGGCTCGGTGGGTTAAAGCCTCTGCCTTTGGCTCAGGTCATGATCTCAGCATCCTGGGATCGAGCCCCACAGCGGGCTCTCTGCTCAGCAGGGAGCCTGCTTCCTGCTCTCTCTCTGCCTGCCTCTCTGCCTACTTGTGATCTCTGTCTGTCAAATAAATAAATAAAGTCTTTAAGAAAAAAAAAAAGACTGTTTTATGCAAATCAATTATCTTTATTGGTAAGAAAAATTAGTGTTAAACACAGCTAGACGTACAGATTCTTAGCAGGTTTAAAACCTGACTTGTGCCTGGGTCCCTGCCCCTCTTTCTTTATAATTTCATGGATTTCTCTAGGCTGCTGCCGCAGCTGATTGTGGCCATAATAAGCACCGGGCAACTTTTTGAAAAAAACATCTCCTTACTTGAGAAGACTCAACCACATCCCAAGAAGAGCCCAGAAAACTGCCATCTCCAACTACCTACTCGGTGGGAAGCATTTTTCCAGGGCACAGTGCAAAACTGCACACCAGTGATGCCCTCATACTCTCCCCCATAGAGGGACACCGATTTTTTAAAAGGGTTGGTGAGGGGACCCACATGGTTTCAAGGATCCCGTTCAAGTACCAGAATGGGCAGAGGAGAAAACAACTAGATCTCCCAGAGATCCAGAAATTGCTCGGAAACACTTAGCAAAACTCTCCTCAGATCCCGTTTGAGCTGGGTCTCATTTCTATTCATTTCTTAACTGACTGAGGTAAAATTCACGTAGCATAAAAATCACCATTTTAAGGGATACAAGTCAATGGCTTTTCACACCTTGACCATGTTGTTGCAATCACCACCACTATCTACTTCAGAGCATTTATGTCACCCCAAGGGGACACTCCATCCCCATGAAGCAGTCACACCCACCTCTCTGCTTCCCCGCCCCCGACCTTGCCAACCACTCAACTACTTTAAGTCTCTTGGATTCACCTGTTCTGGATATTTCATATAAACAGATGCATCCAATATGTGGCCTTTTATGCGTGGGTTCTTTTACTTAGCTTGTTTTTAAGATTTGCCCACCATGTCATGCGTATCAGTAGTACCTCGATGTCTTTCTTGGCTGAGAACTATTCCATTGTTTGACTAGAGGAGACGTTATTTATCCAGTGAATGGTTGATGGACACTTAGGTAGTTTCTCCTTTCGGGCCATTATGACTAAAGAGGCTGGGAACGTTTGTGTACAAGTTAATATTTGAATACTTGTTTTCCGTTCCATTCCGTATGCCTACGCATGGAAGGGCTGGGTCAGGGTTTTTTTGTTTGTTTTTTTTTTTTTGTCTGTTTACCTTTTTGAGGAACTGCCAGACTCTTTTCCACAGAGAATGCACTATTTTACATTCTTCTCAGCAGTGCGTAAGCGTTCCAGTTTCTCCATATCCTCACCAAAAATGTTATTTCTTTTTTTTTCCCTGTAGTCATCCTAGCGTCCGTGAAGTGACATCCCATCATGGTTTTATGTGCATTTTCCCAATAACTAATGGTGTTGAGCCTTTGTCATCTGCTTTTTGGCCATTTGAGTGTGTTCTTTCTTTTCAAGATTTTATTTATTTATTTGAGAGAGAGAGTACAAGCTGGAGGGAGGGAAAGAGGGAGAGGGAGAAGCAGACTCCCCGCTGAGCAGGGAGCCCCCCCGATGTGGGGCTCGATCCCAGGACCCCAGGACTGTGACCTGAGCTGAAGGTAGACATTAACAGACTGAGATACCCAAGCGCCCCCATTTAAGTATATTCTTTGAAGAAATGTCTTTTTGAAACCTCGGCCCATTCTACAATGTAGTTATTTGTTTTTCTTGTTCTTGAGTTGTAAACGTTTTTGGGTTTTGTTTTGTTTTGTTTTGTTTGGCATATTCTGGATACCAGAGACTTATCAAATGTATGATTTGCAAATATTTTCTCCTATCCTGGGGGTTGCCTTTTTACTCACCTGACAGTGTGCACAAATGTTTTCAATTTTGATAAACTGGAAATTAGTATTTGTTATTTTTATCATTAATCTACTTTTGTTGTTGCCGCTGCTTGTGTTTTTGGTGTCACATTTAAGAAACCATTGTTATAGGGGGCGCCTGGGTGGCTCAGTGGGTTGAGCCGCTGCCTTCGGCTCGGGTCATGATCTCAGGATCCTGGGATCGAGCCCCGCATCGGGCTCTCTGCTCAGCAGGGGGCCTGCTTCCCTTCCTCTCTCTCTGCCTGCCTCTCTGCCTACTTGTGATCTCTCTCTGTCAGATAAATAAATAAAATCTTTAAAAAAAAAAAAAGAAAGAAACCATTGTTATAGGGGCTCCTGGGTGGCTCATTGGGTTAAGCCTCTGCCTTTGGCTCAGGTCATGATCTCAGGGTCCTGGGATCGAGCCCCGCATCGGGCTCTCTGCTCCGCGGGGAGCCTGCTTCCTCCTCTCTCTGTCTGCCTGCCTCTCTGCCTACTTGTGATCTCTGTCTGTCAAATAAATAAATAAATAAATAAATAAATAAATCTTAAAAAAAAAAAAGAAAGAAAGAAACCATTGTCATATCCAAGATCATGAAGATTTGCTTCTAGGTTTTCTTTTAAGTGTTTTACAGTTTCAACTCTTATATATAGGTTGTTGATGCGTACTGAGCTAATTTTAAACAATGTGAGTTCAAGGTCTGACTTCCGTCTTTTGCATGTGGATATCCAGTCATTCCATGACCATTTGTTGAAGAGATTATTCTTTTCCCCAATGAATTGTCTTGGCACTCTTGTCAAAGTCCATTAACAATGGATATGTGGGCTTATTTCCAGAATCTCAGCTCTAGCCCATTCATTTATGTGTCTGTGTCTAGTCTTATGCCAGTATCAAACTGTTCCGGTATTGTAGCTTTGTAGTTAAGTTTGAAAGCGTAAACTATGAGTCTTCCAACTTTGTTCTTTCCCAAGATCATCGGGCTTTTCAGGGTCCCTTAGAATACAATACAAATTTTAGATTTGGCTTTTCATATTTGCTAAAAAGGCCAATGGGATTTTTTAAAAAAGATTATTTATTTATTTGAGAGAGAAGAGACCAGGGTTGGGAGGTGGGGAAGGGCAGAGGGAGAGTCAGACAAAGTCTTAAGCAGACTCTGCGGGTGAGTGTGGAGCCTGACAGGGAGCTCAATTCCACAACCCTGAGATCATGACCTGAGCCAAAACCAAGAGTTGGAGTCATAACCATGCAGGCACCCCTCATAAAATACCTTTTCAATGGCAGTCATCTCCTGATCTGTCAGACTCACCATACCCAAATAATTATAAAGCCTATATTGTAAAATATTCAAACACAGTATAGAATAGGATTAGCAAAAGCAGGCATTTTTAAAAAGACTTTACTTATTTATTTGACAGACAGAGATCACAAGTAGGCAACGAAGCAGGCAGAGAGAGAGAGGAGGATACAGGCTCCCTGCTGAGCAGAGAGCCTGATGCGGGGCTCGATCCGAGGACCCTGAGATCATGACCTGAGCAGAAGGCAGAGGCCTAACCCACTGAGCCACCCAGGCGCCCCCAAAGTAGGCATTGTTGTCTAATCCCCTATCTTAAAGGGGGAAGCTTTAAGTCTTCCATTACTCCTTATAGGGAGGGCTTTTCCTGTATACCCCTTATCCTGTTGATATATTTCCCTTCCAGTCCTGGTTGTGAAATATTTTGATCATGAAATGGTGTTGGATGTTACCAAATTTTTTTTTCTGCCTCATTTGGGATGTTCATTTGGTTTTTCTCCCCCTCCATTCTATGCCTGTGGTATTTTTGAGTGGCATGTTGTATATAAGTCTGTTGGGTCTAATTGCTTTATGGTGTTCAAGTTTCCTCTTTCCTTGTTGATTTTTTTATCTAGTAGTTCTACCCGTTGTTGAAAGTAGGGTGTCGTAGCCTCCAACTATTATTGTTGAACTATTTGTCCTTCAACTCTGGTAGTTCTTATTTCATGTTTTATAGGGCTCTGCTTCAGGCTCATATAGATTAATCATTATATCTTCTTAATGGATTTCCCCTTTTGTCATTAGGTAATGTCCTTCTTTGACTTTTGACTCCTATAACAGTTCCTCTTTTTTAAAGATTTATTTATGTATTTTTTAAGCAGGGAGGGGAGAGGGAGAGCAAGAACCTGAAGCAGTTTCTGTCATGCTGAGCACAGAGCCAGACTCGGGGCTTGATCCCAGGACCCTGAAATCATGACCTGAACTGAGACCAAGAGTCTGATGCTCAACTGACTGAGCAGCCCAGGCGCCCCAGTCTCTTGTAACAGTTTCTTATTTAAAGTTTCTTTTTCTGCTATCAGTACAACCATTCCAGCTCTCTTGACCACTATTTATGCCTGGAATACCTTTTCTCTATCCTTCGTCCTTCAGCCTGTTTCTGCCTCTGGATCTCTAGTGAGTGTAATAATTGGTACATATTATTTGCTTATCCTGTCAACCTGCCCTTTAATTGGAGAGTTTAATCCATTTACACTGAATGTGACTGCTGATAAGTAAAGGCTTACTTCTGCTGTTTTGCTATTTGTTTTCTCGGTGTCATATCTTTTTGTTCCTTAATTCCCCCATTACTGCCTACTTTGTTGTTGTTAGATAGATATTTTCTAGTGTACCCTTTTGATTCCCTTATCTCTTGTACTCTATATGTTCCAGTTACTATATTAGTGGTTGCCCCAGGAATTACAATTAACAATTTATAATGAGCTGGTTAGAATTCATATCAACTTAGCGTCAGTAATAGACAAAAATTTTACTCCTACCCAGACCTCAGTTTCCTCACCTGGACATTGAGGGTCGGATCAAAGGAAGAGATACATCCAAAACTCAGGGGACATGGTGATCAATCAGTGGCAGTTGATCATCGGGGTTATTATTATTGGTGGTGCCACAAATGGGTAATTTATTAATCTATCTTTGCCTCTGCTTCCGCACTGAGAGAGCTGGGATATTAATAAGCTTTCTTACAGGATTGTTGGGAGGATCAGACGTAGTAGAAAGTGTTTTGAATGCTGCCGGGCACATCTAAATTCACAGTGAATGTTAGTTTTTACTATTATTTATTCTTTTCCTTGTCGCTATGCTTTGGACAAAAGGAACTACTTAGAACAGCTTGAAAAGGCTCCATTGTTAGCAGCTGCCATGCGTTTTTCTTAACTATGCCTTCTGCCTAGGATACCAACATCCCCCATCTCCTTGGGTCAAAACCCCAACTGTGTCTTCTCTGGTCCCACCAGGGGTGTCGTTGGTGCCAGTGAAGCCTTTCCTCATCCCTGCACTGGGACTTCATTGATCAGTCCTGGGATACTTATTTCTGGTGTTGCGGAAAGATCCTGTTTGTCTCTTCTCCCCTTGAAGGAGCCCCTTTCTCAACTTCAGGTGACATATAAACCAGAGCAGACTCCGTTAGATACCCGTTACCCTAAAGGGGACAGAGCCATTTTTAGAAGGAACTAGAGAAGGCCTGGTTGGAGTCAGGGTAAGCAAGCAATTGATCCCTTTGGTACCTCCCATCTGTCTGTTGCCAAGACACGGAATAAATGTATTGATAGGGACCAACCCCTGTGGTTTAAGGACCTGCTGATTAATGACCTCCTGTCTAGGGAGAGACTTTACCACACCAGTGGTTTCATCATTGCCTAATGGAGGAGGCCCTATGGGCCTTTATCAAGGACAAAGGGAGCTGAGGAGCCTCCCCAAGCAGTTAAACTGATGGAAACACAATGGACCGATTGCTGCAAAGGAAGGCAGGCAAACAGGACGCCCAGGCAGGACCCCCCCCCCCCCCCCCCACAGTGAGATGTTTCAATTCCTTTCTGGGAAGCAGATAAGACAGTCACCAGAGCCCAAGGCCTCCCACTCTTGGTTTGCAAACTGAAATGCTTTTAGACCTCTTCCTGAGATAAGAGCTCTTCTTAATTTCAGGACTAAAATGAACAATAGTACTCCCAAGGCTGGGTCCATCCTAGGTGTTATCTCAGCAAATTTCCCCTCAGGGTTGGAGCTTCGACCCTTGATCACACAGGGTTGAGAGTTCAAACCCCAGGTTGGGCGAGGAGTCTGCAAAACAAAAACTTGAAAAAATTTTTTTTTAGAAAGAATGACAGGAAGGGACAAGTGTCCCACTGAGCTTCAGGTCTTTCTCAGGTGTCACCTCAGTGAGTCCCACCCCAGCCATCCTACTTAAACTAGCACCCTGCACCCCACCTTCACCCCACGTTCCCAAGTTCCCAATGCACCCCCCACTGGGCTGCATGATTTAACATGCTTGTTAATTGTCTAACACACCCCCTCCCAGGGCAATATCCTTAAGGGTGGGGGAATCTTCATCACTCACAATGTATCAATCCTATATCCTCTGATTAATCTGTTCCCTGATGGACACATAGGTTGTTGCCAATCTTTAGCAGTTGTAAGCATACTATGGGGGGACCCCTTGGGCGAATGTCTTTGCTCACCTGTGTGCTGCTATCGTAGTAGGACGGATTCCTCCCTACAGAATTGCTACATCAAAGGCACAGTCTCAGTATTAATAGATACTGTCAACAGCTCTTCCAAAGAGTCTATCCCCTTTAGGCTCCCAGCCATGGTATATGAGAGGACTCAATAAGGATTCGTGAGACTGCGGTACAACCGGGGAGGGTCCCCCTTCCCCTATCCTGATGAACAGCTCATATTTACAACTGTAAACTCTTCTCGTTCAAGGGACATGAAAGTTCATCTCTTTCTCATCCAAATCCCTTTCCCAAGGCAACAAACCTCTACAACAGAGTCTGGTTTTGAATTCTTTTCTTGTCAGTGGCTGGGGTCTTTGGTCTTCAGGAGAAATTATCACTGCCAGGGATCCTGTTAGTCCCAGGAAGTTCGTTATCTCACTGGATCAAAATCTACTTTCCGGCAACCTCACTCTGCTCGTGCTAGCTCAGTTCTCAGGAACAATTCAAAACAGGGCTTATCTCTTACCATGTGACAGACCTTAGGATTTTGGAGACTACAAGAAATCTCTACCAACTCATTTCCGCCCAGCATAAACCTCCCCAGCTCCTGCCAGACACGTTCCCTGGATGGGAAAGGACTGACCTGGAGATCTTTTGGCTTGATGGCTACGCAGGTTCTTCCAGGCCTAAGTTCAAGTCCCTGTTGCCACACTTTCCAGCTGCCTGATCTTGGCCAAGGTACTTCTAAGACTTGAATTTCCTCCCTTCGATGATTTCCCTTGGATGATTTGTTTAATGGTAGTACCCACCTGGTAGGGTGCGTTGCTGCATTCCTCCATAAAAAAAAATCTAAAACTATATTTTATGATTGCATTATTATAAAGACAAATATAATAAAGGCAGGGTTGTTGTTTTATTCTGATTGGAAAAGAATTAAAGTATTTTTCATGGGGCCCAAAAAGTAAGTATCATGGTCTTAGGCACTGTGCCTTCTGTAACTAGGTGGGTACATGGGCTCTGGTCGCTGGTGAAGAAGAGAAAATAGGTAGTGTATGTAAGGTGCTTAGCAGAGCACAGGACCTGGCTCTTTGCAACTTAATAAATGATCAAAAATTTAAGAAGGCTGTTCAGAGAACAGAGTGTAACAGTGGGGAACGCCTCTCCAGGGATCCCTTTATCAGAACTTCTTGGGATTTGCATACTCAGCTTCTTCTGAATGCAAGGAACGCAGCCGCTGGTCCCCTGTATATTTACCCTGGCTGCAAGATTTTTCCAGAAAGATACATAATCTATGGCATTTGATTTGAGAAGAGAGGTATCTTAGTTCACCCAAGCTGCCATAACAAAATACCACAGACTGGGTGGCTTATAAGCAATAAAAATTTATTTTTCACAGTTCTGGAGCCTGGGAAGTCCAAGGTCAAGGTGCCAGCATGGCTGAGCGAGGGCCCTTTCCATGGTCCATAGGCAGTGCTTTCTCTCTGTGTCCCTACATGGTAGAAGGGGACAAAGGAACTCTCTGCTGGTCACTTTTGTAAGGATATCAATCTCATTTATGGGAGTTCCCCTCTCATGACCTAATGACTTCCCAAAGGCCCTCCCTACTAATGTGGTCACATTGGGTGTGAATTTCAACATATGAATTTGGAGGGTACCACAAACATTCGGACCACACCAAGAGGAAATACAGATTTATGGGTATGTGTATGAAGAATTCTGGAAGGATAGACAAGAGACTAATAATAGCAGTTACCCCTTGGAGGGTCAGGGGTATGTAAATGGACACAGGACTGGGAGAAAGACTTCCTACTGTGTTCCTCTTTAGATTTTTGATTTTCAAACAATGATGCTATCGTACTGATTTTAAAATCTTCATAATTTATTTTGAAAAATATATTCATATGGTAAAAAAAAATTGACAGTGCAAAAGAGTGAAAAGCAAGTCTCCTTCTTAACGAGTACCTAATAAAAAGATGTGATGGGGCACTTGGGTGGTTCAGAGGGTTAAGCCTCTGCCTTTGGCTCAGGTCATGATATCAGGGTCCTG
The DNA here is from genome assembly GCF_002288905.1 of Enhydra lutris kenyoni. Classification (NCBI taxonomy): domain Eukaryota; kingdom Metazoa; phylum Chordata; class Mammalia; order Carnivora; family Mustelidae; genus Enhydra; species Enhydra lutris. The sequence continues at coordinate 3,255,650 of NW_019154129.1, read as the reverse complement.
GGATCAAGCCCCACACTGGGCTCCCTGCTCAGCAGGGAATCTGCTTCTTCCTCTCTCTCTGTCTGCCTCTCTGCCTACTTGTGATTTTTCTCTCTCTCTCTCTCTCGTGTCAAATAAATAAATAAATCTTAAAAAAAAAAACCCAAGTAAACAAAAAAAACCCCACAAATAGTAAGAAATCCATAGGGCCAGTACTATAGAAAGAGGTCCTCAGCTTCATCTGTAATCGGGGAGATGCAAATTAAAACCACAACGGGATGCCACTACACAGTCTCTATATATTATCTGCTGCTTCTCTATGCATGTTATATTTTACCATGAACATGTGTTTGAAAAATCTATACATGCCCAATGTGGGAACAAAAAAAAAAAAAAGCAAACAAACAAATGCTTGCAATCTATCTCTGGCCCTCTCAGCCCCTCCCTCCAAACATCCTATGATTTCTAGTGGTAGGTAAGGCCTTTCTGAGATGTCCTAGGTGTGCAGTACCATTAACGAATACATGGCCGCCTTTCCTCGGCTGATTAGTACCAACCTTACATCGATTAGGGTTGGATCAGGGAAGTAGAATCAGAGTAGAATCAGTGTGAGTGGGATGTGTTATTGAGATTAAACCTTACACAGTTGTGGCAGTTGGTGAAGAATTAAGTGGACAGCGGCTACCTCTCTATTGGATAGAGGAATTCGAGTTGCCGTAGCATCAGCAGTGTCCGCAGTTGGGGGGACACAGGGCTAAACATGGAGCTGGGGAGAAGGAAGACAAACCAAAACCCACATCCGTTTTTATTGCTGTCTTTTTTTTTTATTACAGCCATTCTAGAACGTACAATGTGGTATCTGGTTGTGGTTTGCTGAAATATTTTAAGAAAAGTTACAGAGGTCATGAATTCACCTTAAATACTCTAGTATGGGGGCACCAGCGTGGCTCAGTCAGGTGTCAGACTCTTAATCTTGGCTCAGGTCTTGATCTCAGGGTCGTGAGTTCAAGCTTACTTAAAAAAGTAAAAGCAGGGCACCTGGGTGGCTCAGTGGGTTAAAGCCTCTGCCTTCGGCTCAGGTCATGATCCCAAAGTCCTGGGATCGAGTCCCACATTGGGCTCTCTGCTCAGCATGGAGCCTGCTTCTCCATCTCTCTCTGCCTGCCTCTCTGCCTACTTGTGATCTCTGTCTATCAAATAAATAAATAAAATCTTTAAAAATAAATAAATAAAAGCAAAAATAAAAGATGCCTTGTTCTTGTTTTAGGAATGATATATCATCTATTATCTCTCCACAGTATTTACAGTAGCTTTGGAGGGACTCTGTGACCCTCATTGTCACTGTTTCTCCAAATCCCTTTTTGCTCATTGTTTTGGACTTGTCATTCATAATAAAAGCTTTTCTCAGGTATCTGGAGTCTTTGGCTGCCTGTTCATGTTTTAGAATGAGGAGCTAAAAGCTTCTGGAAGTTCTACTGTGAAGAGAGTTTTTTGGCCTAGCAAGCTTCATTGTAGGGAGATGTGAGGGACGCCCGCCTATCCTGGAGAGCTCCAAATGTTAGTATCTTAGATCTTCCTCTTGAGCTATTTAGTTTCCTGGAGAAGAATTCTGCAGTGTCTCTATGAAGGCTGTGGTAGTCACTGATTTCACGTACCAAGTATTTTTAGTCTCCTTCCTTTCACCTATACCTGATCCATTGAGGTTGGCTTGGACCATATGGATAGTTCGAACCAATGGCCAAGTGATTTTGACAAGGGTGCTAAGATCATTCACTGGGGAGAAGAAGAGACTTTTCAATGAATGTTTCTGGGACAACCAGATGTACACATGAAAAAGAATGAAGCTGGACCCTTACCTCACACCATAAACAAAAATTAATTTTTAAAAAATTTTTTATTTATTTATTTGACAGAGAGATCACAAGTAGGCAGAGAGGCAGGCAGAGAGAGAGGAGGAAGCAGGCTCCCTGCTGAGCAGAGAGCCCGATGAGGGCTCGATCCCAGGACCCCAGGATCATGACCTGAGCCAAAGGCAGAGGCCACCCAGGTGCCCCAACAAAAATTAATTTGAAATTGATCAGGGACCTAAATACAAGAGCTACAACTATAACACTTAGAAGAAAACTTAGAAGAAAACATTGAGGCGAATCCTTAGGATCTTGGATTTGCTAACGGATTCTTAAAAAAAAAAAAAAAGACTTGTTTATTTATTATAGAAAGAGAGAGAAAAAGAGCATGTGTGCAGAGAGGGAGAATGTCAAGCAATTCCTTGCTGAGCATTGTGCCCAATGCTGTGCTCGATCTCATGACCCTAAGATCGTGACCTGAGCTGAATCCAAGAGGCAGATGCTCCACTGACTGAGCCACCCATGTACCCCACCAATGGGTTCTTAGCATAACAAAACCACAAGCAACAAAAGAAAAATAGTCAAATTAGACTTTAATAAATTAAAAACGCCTGTGCATCAAAAGATATTATCTAGACAGTGAAAAGACAACCAATAGAATGGGAGAAAATATTTTGCAAATCAGGTATCTGATAAAGGCCTAGTATCCAGAACACAAGAAGAACACTTACCACTCAACAATGAGGAAGCAAACAACCTGATGAAAGCATGAACAAGAGACTCGAACAGACACTGTTCCAAAGCAGATATGCAAATAGTCAACAAGTACAAAACAAAAATGCTCCGCATCATTAGTCATCGGGGAAGTGAAATACACCCACGAGGATAGCTATGATGAAAACACATAACCAAACAGAGAATTGCAAGTGTTGATGAGATTGGAACTCTCATACATTGCTGGTGGGAATGTAAAATGGTGCAACCCATGTAGAAAACACTCCTTCCCCACAAAGTTAAAACGTGAAGTCACCATAGGACCCAGCAACTCCACTCCTAGGTAGATATCGAAAATAATAAAAACGGGTACTCAGGGCATCTGGGTGGTTCAGTCGGTTAAGCGTCTGCCTTTGGCTCAGGTCATGATCCCGGGGTCCTGGGATGGAGCCCTGTTTCCAGAACTCTGCTCAGTGGGGAGTCTGGTTCTCCCTCTCCCTGGGCCCCTCCCCCCTGCTCATGCACGCTCTCTCTCTCTCAAATAAATTTAAAAATCTTAAAAAAAACACATAACCCCTTGATTTATGTGTTTCTTTTTAAAGAACCATGTTGAATATATATTAATATAATATAATAAAATACTATATTACATATATATATACACATATACATATATATAAACATTGAACTCACAACCTACCTCATTATAACCCATGCTTAAACAAAGCTTATCTAACACGTGTGCTTTCCTAGCACTCATTCCTCAAGTACTATGCTTTGGACCATTTTAAAAGTGAAATCATGAGGCACCTGGGTGGCTCAGATGTTAAGCATCTGCCTGCGGCTCAGGTCATGATTCCAGGGTCCTGGGATTGAGCCCCACGTCAGGCTCCCTGCTCAGAGGGAAGCCTGCTTCTCCTTCTGCTTGTGTTCCCTCTCTCATTTTCTCTCTCTCTCTCTCTCTGTCAAATAAATAAATAAAATCTTAAAAAAAAAAAAGTGAAATCACCAACAAAAATGCAAAATACATGGCACCAAATATACCGCAAAAAGGATACTTGTTGAGAGTCCGAGAGTTGAAACAAGAGGAGTGTTGCCTTGTTTGACCTTGGCTGGGAACAGGCTAAGCAGCTCAAATTTTTTGCTACTCTGTGCATTTCCACGAATAATCCTGAAAGCGGCCACAAGCCTCAACTGGGAGATTACAAGTAAATTTTAGAGAGTAGGCAAGTTCAGAAATCCTTACTCAAATAGTAAGGATTCCCATACATGAAATATCTGGACGAGTTCACTCCATAGGGACATAAGGCAGACGGATGTCTGCTAGAGGCACGGGGAGAGGGGTCTGGGGAGCAATTGTTTATGGGCACAGGTTTCTTCCTGGGGTGATCATAATGTTTAAACTGAATGGAGGTGGTGGTTATAGACCACTGTAAAGGTACTAAATAGAACTGTTCATTTATTGAAAAGATTTTTAGGGATGCCTGGGTGGCTCAGTGGGTTGAGCCTCTGCCTTTAGCTCAGGTCATGATCCCAGAGTCCCGGGATCAAGTCCCACAGCAGGCTCTCTGCTCAGCGAGGAGCCTGCTTCTCCCTCTCTCTCTGCCTGCCTGTCTGCTTACTTGTGATCTCTCTCTCTCTCTCTCTCTGTCAAATAAATAAATAAAATCTTTAAAAAAAATTTTTAAATTTTGGGGTGCCAAGGTGGCTCAGTCATTAAGCATCTGCCTTTGGCCCAGGGCCCTGGGACCGAGCCCTGCATCCAGTTTCCTGCTCTGCAGAAAGCCTGCTTCTGCTTCTACCACTCTCCCTGCTTGTGTTCCCTCTCTCTCTCTCTTTCAAATAAATAAATACAATCTTTAAAAAAAATTTTTTTTAAATTTTAAGTAATCTCTGCATCCCATGTGGGGCTCGAACTTACACCCCTGAGATCAAGAGTCACACGCTCTTCCGACTGAGCCAGCCAGGTGCCCCAAGAATTATTCATTTTCAAATGGTGAATTTTATACTATGTGAATTTCATCTAAAAAAATGCTGTGTTGCTCCAAGCTGGAGGATTTAATGACCAAAGTGGGACCCTCTGAACCTCTCTTTTCCATCATCCACCTTTGAGATCGTGACTTTTCCAACAGACTGAGTGAACACAGCCCATGAGGACACAAAGCTTGAGCAAAGAATAGACCTTAGTGGTTTTTAACTACTGAGATGCGGGTGTTTGGGGTCACTCCAGCATGACTGAGTTCATCTTGACTTTTCAGAGGTTTTAGCCTAACCATCATCATTTTGGGAGCAGAGTAGGGATGGGAGCTTGGGGTCCCCCCTTTCCTACACTCTCCCTTAATCCTTGTGTCTTCGGTTCCACGACCCACTCCTTCCCACGCTGTGCCCCTTCCCACTAAAGCTTCCTGTCTTATGCTGTGCCTGAGGAATATGCAGCCACCTGCTCTCTGGGGTGGGAGGAAACCAGCCTTTCCTTCTACTGACTTCCACAGAGCTCTTCTGCTCTCCATCGCAACTCACGCAGCCTCCACCTGTGACCAGTTTCTCTGACTCCTCTGGCCTCGATGGTGGGGATTAGCTTTGTTCTTGCTGGCCTCCATCTCCGTGTTCTGCTAACTCACTTATCCCTGGCTTTCCATCTGCCAAAATTTTGTCCGCTTTCCTCATCCAATGTCGTTTCCTCTCCTGCTCTCCTTGTCCTCGTCAATTTAAACTTTTCTGATTCCTCGATGGTCATTTCAGAGAGGTTATACGAGGGAGCAGAGATAAAACGTGTTCAGTTGGCCATGACTCACTGGGGTCATGAGTGTTTTTCTGCTAATCAGCTGATCAGGCGTAGACGAGCATCACCATTGCTGGTGACCATGTAGGACCCCTTTAGAAGGAGAGATCCCTCGCCAGAGGATATTTGGCAATGTTTGGAGACATTTTTGGTTGTCACAAAGAGGAGTGAGGTGGGCTGCTATGGGCATTTAGTTGAGTCATGGACAGGGATCCTGCCAAAAATTCTGCAATGTTCAGGACAGTCCCCCACAACAGAGACTTATCTGGACCAAATGTCGGTAGGGTGGAGGTTGCGAAACTCTGGTCTAAAGGACTTCTATTGTCTGGGGAATAAATTCAGACTGTAGTGCACAGTCTACATGTCCCCCGCCTAACTATTCTATACTCCCTCTGGGTTACCATACTCCAGCCACAGGCATCTTCTTTTTGTTCCTGGAATGCACTGGACTTGTTCCTGCCACAGGGCCTTTGTACTTGCTGTTTCCTAAGCTCTCTTCCCTGGATTTTCTGTTTCCTGACACCTTTGTCATTCAGGTCTCAGCTCAAATGTCACTACCCTCGTGAGACTTACCTTGACCAACCCATCTGCCCCCTCTCCCCTCAACACTCACCTCTCCCCCACCCAAGGAACTTTCTGTTACTTTTATAGTTGACCCTTGAACAACAGGGGTTTGAACTGTGCAGGTCCATTTATATGTGGACTTCTTTCTTTAAATGCATTACAGTACTGTAGATGTATTTTCTGTTCCTTATGATTTTCTTAATAACATTTTCTTTTCTCTAGCTTACATTGCTGTAAGAATACAGTATATAATACATATAACATACATAATCTATGTTAATCGACTGTTCATGTTATTGGTAAGGCTTCTGGTCAATAGTAGGTTTGGGGTGCCTGGGTGGCTCAGTTGGTTAAGTGACTGCCTTCAGCTCAGGTCATGATCCTGGAGTCCTCGGATCAAGTCCCACATCCGGCTCCCTGCTCAGCAGGGTGTCTGCTTCTCCCTCTGACCCTCTCCCCTCTTACGCTCTCTCTTTCAAGTAAATAAATAAAATCTTTAAAGAAAAATAGTAGGTTCTTAGTAGTTCCGTTTTGGGGGAATCGAAAGTCATTCCCCGATTTTGAACTCTGCGGGGTGGGGGAGGGGTTGGCACTCCTAATTCCTGTTTTTTTTCAAGGGTCACCTGTCTTGTCTTTCCCAAAGTATCAGTTCCTGAGACTGGGTTGTTTTCTTCTCTGTTTTTATTTGTTACTTACTAGATGTTAGCTCCATGAAAGCAGGGACCCTGCCAGTATTGATTTTGAGTTTTTTGCCTGGTGGACACGGTACTGCTCAGTAGATGGACAGAGGTCTTACTTAGCGATCTTCAAGTATTTTCCTGGTGTTTCTCCTGAAAGAACTTCTAAGTACTAAGTGCCCCTTGAGCATTTTTAAGTCAACATCTAGACTTTGTTTATCATAAGTTTATTTTATTTTATTTTTTTGAGATAATTTATTTATTTGAGAGAGAGAGAGAGAGAGAGCACGCGCCAGCAAGGGGAGAAGCAGGCAGAGGGAGGTTTCCACTGAACAAGGACCCAGACTGGGTCCTCGATCCCAGGAACCAAGGATGGTAACCTGAGCTGAAGGCAGATGCTTAACCAACTGCGCCCCCCGCCCTGGCGTTCCTATCATAACTTTAAATAGTTGCAGTCTCATTTCTCAATTATTATATTCATATTTTAGACTCTAATTTCTACTTCACACTCTTGAACATACCTGCCATCATTCATTTAAAAAAAAAAATTGCATGAGCAGAAGATGCCGGTCTGGAGCCATGGTCATCCCATCCCTGCGTGGCCAACTGTTGGGCCGTGTCTCCTCTGAGCCGTTTGCAAACAAAGCTGCAAAGACCACAGAACCCTTTAGGGCTCTGGGCGCTGGGGAGGAAGGATTTGGTTCTACAGGTTCCTGTTTTCACAGGATTATTCCTGGATTTGTGCGACATCATGACATTGGCAGCAAGGCCATCTCCGGGGAGCAGATGGAGGGTAGGAACTTCACCCTGAAGCACCCAGGTCCTGGCATCGGGTCCCTGGCAAATACTGGATCCCACAACAAGCACCTTTCCCGTTTTTCCTCCGTGCTGCCAAGCCTGGGCGGTTGGATGGCAAATTTGTGGTCGCTGGCAAGGTGACAGAGGACTGGAATATTCTGGGAGCCAAGGACCCCTCTGGGTCCAGGCATGGCAAGAGCCCCCAAGAAGATCGAGGTAGCTGACTGGGTTCCTTTTCCTTATTCCCCTCCAAGTCTAGCTGGAATGCAGAGTGAAGTTTATGATCATGAAATAAAATATGATTATGTTTATGATTATGAAATAAAAACTAAACAACCTCCCCCCAAATCCATGAGCAGAATCTCACAACATCATGAAAACAAATGGAAAATGTCATAGGGGAAAAAAAAAATACAAGAACAGGCTCTTAACAGTTTGAAACTTCATTTCCCTCTTTTTTTCCCTCCTTGAACTCATAGTTTCATTCATCTTCCCCCACAGAGATCCACCTTAAGGTAATATACTAGAAAGGCTTTTTTAAATTAATCACCCCATCATTTGTCTCTGCCACAAAGATGCTCATGTGTAGTGACATTTATTTATTTATTTATTTATTTATTTATTTATTTATTTATCTTTAAAGACCTGTTTCCCCAGGGGTGTGATTTTGAAAGCTGTCCTGTGTTCTTAAGGCTGTAAGTGTTAAAAATTTTCTCTGGGGGAGCCTGGGTGGCTCAGTGGGTTAAAGCCTCTGCCTTCGGCCAGCATCCCAGCATTGGACTCAGCAGGGAGCTGCTTCCCTTCCTCTCTCTCTGCCGGCCTCTCTGCCTACCTGTCATCTCTGTCTGTCAAATAAATAAATAAAATCTTTAAAAAAATTCTTTCTCTGAATTATCACTACAATTATTATTTGAATATAATTGGTCAAAACAATATAACTGTACTGCATCGTGATCAGTAATTGTTATATATTAAAATGTTTTATTCTTTTATTTTATTCTTTTAAAAAAAGTTTTAAATTTCACTCGGCTAACATACAGTGTAATATTAGTTTCAGATGTACAACATATAAAATGTTTCATTCTAAATAAGTCTTTTAATGAGATGAATGGGGCTGGCTACTTTTTTTTTTAATATTCTCTCTTCTAGTCCTTTTTTTTTTTTTTAGATTTTATTTGTTTATTTGACAGACAGAGATCACAAGTAGACAGAGAGGCAGGCAGAGAGAGAGAGAGGGAAGCAGGCTCCCCGCCGAGCAGAGAGCCCGATGTGGGACCCGATCCCAGGACCCTGAGATCATAACCTGAGCTGAAGGCAGCGGCTTAACCCACTGAGCCACCCAGGTGCCCCGGGGCTGGCTACTTTTACGTGTATTTGTTTTCAGGTTCAGCTACCCGTGGCTGGAATGGGACGAAGTTTAGAATAACCTAAGTGCTGGTTCCATGTTTTGTTTTTATAGAAGTAAATACTGAGAAATGTTTTTCACATAAACAGGAGACCGGAATGGGAATTTTGTCATTGCTAAGTGACTCAAGTTCACACTGTTTGAACCCCTATGTAATTTGCCACATATCACATAATAATTCATTATCAGAAATTATTTGTAGGGGGCGCCTGGGTGGCTCAGTCAGTTGAGTGTCTGACTCCTGGTGTTGGTTCAGGTCATGATCTCAGCGTTGTGAGATCAAGCCCCACACTCAGTGCAGGGTCTGCTCCAGATCTCTCCCTTTCCCACTGCACCTCTCCCTGCTCATGCTCTCTCTAAAATGAATAAATAAAATCTGAAAAAAAATTATTTATAATCATCTATCGCTCAACAAGCCATGCTTCCCCATGGGGATTGAAAGCAAACAGGAAGCCATCTGAATTGCGAAAGGATGTGTCATAGGGTCCTTGGGATCATTCTCTTTCCTAGTCACACACTATGATCTCACGCGATGCCTCTGTTTGGCTTCTAGGCTTTTACTACCAAGTTCTCTCTAAGTTCTGAAATGAGTAAGAAGTATTGCCTTTCTTTTGCAAGGTGGAGGAAGCACAGTTGTAAAGGAGGGAACACCTTGAACCTCGGGCACTTTCTCAGGGATACTGGTTTTAGGAGAGAGAGCACACAGAAGCAGAGACCCAAACAGAGTCCTTTTTCTTCCTCCCCCAAGATGTCATTTACATACGATAAAACAGACCCACTTAAAGTAGCCGCTGTGTTGAGTTCTGACAGATGTATATGCCTGTATCATCATCACATTCAAGACACAGAAAGGAAATTTCCATCATTCCAGAAAGTTCTCTCATGTTCCTTTGCAGTCAATTCCTCCTTTCCTAGGTTCCAGGCAGTTCGTGGTCTGTTTTTTGTTGACTATGTACAGCAGGTGGCCCTTCTTGGCTGATTCCTTTCGCCCAGCAGAATGATTCTGAGAGGGATCGAAGATGTACTTCCCTTTCCTTGCTGAGCTGTTATCCCTGGATGGATATATCGCAAATTGTCTCTCACCTGTTGATGGAGATTTGGCTCGTTTCCTGTTTGGGGGCTATTATGAATAACACTCATCCAAGTACAAGTCTTTGTGTGGACATCCATTTTCATTTCTCTTGCTTGTCTATCTAGGAGGGGGCAGGGTGCTAAGTCTACATGGAAGACAGGTCCTCCTAAAACTGTCCTTGCCATGGGGTGCCTGGGTGGCTCAGTGGGTTAAAGCCTCTGCCTTCGGCTCGGGTCATGATCTCAGGGTCCTGGGATCGAGCCCCGCATCGGGCTCTCTTCTCAGTGGGGACTTTGCTTCCTCCTCTCTCTCTGCCTGCTTCTCTGTCTACTTGTGATCTCTGTCTGTCAAATAAATAAAATCTTAAAAAAAAATACAATAAAGTAAAACTGTCCTTGCCAGCACCTATCTCAGAAAGCATGTTTACTGACCTGGATCCAATAAAGTTTTCAGATATAAAGTTCACAGAATAGGGGTGCCTGGATGACTCAGTTGGATGAACATCTAACTCTTGATTTTGGCTCAGGTCATGATCTAAGGGTTGTGAGATCAAGCCCCACGTCAGACTCCACACTCAACAGGGAATCTGCTTGGGATTCTCTCTCTCCCTCTGCCCCTCTCCAAGCTCCACACCCGCTTGTGTGTGCATGCTCTAAGTAAACAAATAAAACAATGAAAAAAATATATGAGACAGAGGAACACATCAGACCACTCTAAGGAAGAAACCAAAGGAGAGATTTGGAACCCATGGCATTCGGTATAATTGGCTTGTTCTCTTCAGCAACACAATATTATTTAAAAAAAAAAAGCGGGGACTACCATAGGTGGAAATAAAGGAACAAACCAACAGAATGCAGTGAATGATCCTTAATTGAGAGTAAACAAAAATTAGACGGAGAGAGGACAAACTCAGCTTGGCCATTCTTCCGACTGGGATAAGAGACCCAACAAAACTAATTGCAAAGGTAACAAGAGGCAATATTTGTTTTTAAAGATTTTATTTATTTGACACAGAGAGAGAGAGAGACAGTGAGAGGGGAGTGGGAGAGGAAGAAGCAGGCTTCCCACTGAGCAGGGAGCCCAATGCAGGGCTCGATCCCAGAACCCTGGGATCACGATCTGAGCTGAAGGCAGACGCTTAACGACTGAGCCACCCAAATGCCCCAAGAGGCAATATTTCTCCCGAGCATACTCGGCACCTCTAAGGTGCCAGTGACCTCCTTCTTTGAGCAAATGTTCCTTTCTTTTTTGCTGAGAAATTTTTGTCCCTAACACTGGGGACAATGGCAGTTTGAAATTCCATTAGTACCAAGGAAGTGCCTTTCTCTCCTGGTCACTGAGAAGCTGCCTCCATTTCCAATACTGGTACAGAGCCTTGCATAAGGGCTTTCTGAACACAACAGTTCACAGTAACTTCACTCTGTAGTGTCAGGGAAATAGGACCTGGGTCCACTTTGCATTCAAGGCTGTTATTAGCCCCATTATTCATAGACCAGTTTTGCTTTGATCTTATCACACCATGTTTCCACAGTCCCTCTGGCTGCCAAGCCCACCCCCAATTTATTCTCCACCCAGCAGCCAGGGTGACCTGTTAAAACCCAATTCAAGTCACATTGTTCCTCAGCTCAATTCCCTCCCATGACTTCCCGCCTCACTCCAAGAAGATGTCAAGTCCTGCTCCCCCTCTTCGGCTGGAGAGGCCCTACCTGATCTGGCCTCATTTCCCTGCTCCCTCCCTCCTTCCACTCCAACCCTGCTGGGTTCTCTGCTGTTCCCCAAAGTTGGGAACTACTCAGCTCTGAGATGGAGGGCTGAAGCAGCCATAAAAAAGGCATAAAGCAGGGGTGCCTGGGTGGCTCAGTGGGTTAAAGCCTCTGCCTTTGGCACGGGTCATGATCCCAGGCTCCTGGGATCGAGCCCCGCATCGGGATCTCTCCTCAGAGGGGAGCCGGTTTCCCTTCCCTCTCTCTGTCTCTGCCTCTCTGCCTACTCGTGATCTCTGCCTGTCAAATAAATAAATAAAATCTTTAAAAAAAAAAAAAAAGAAAAAGAGGGGGCACCTGGGTGGCTCAGTGGGTTAAAGCCCCTGCTTTTGGCTCAGGTCATGATCCCAGGGTCCTGGGATCAAGCCCCGCATCGGGCTCTCTGCTTGGCAGGAAGCCTGCTTCCCTTCCTCTCTACCTACTTGTGATCTCTGTCTGTCAAATAAATAAATAAAATCTTAAAAAAAAAAAAAAAGAAAGAAAGAAAAAGAAAAAAGGGCACAAAGCAGGGATACCTTAGTGGCTCGGTGAGTTAAGCCTCTGCCTTTGGCTTGGGTCATGATCCCAGGTTTCTGAGATCGAGTCCTGAATCGGGCTCCTTGCTCAACAGGGAGCCTGCTTCTCCTTCTGCCTGCGGTTCCCTCTCTCTCTCTCTGACAAATAAATAAATAAATAAAATCTTTTTAAAACTGCACAAGACATAGGGCACCTGGGTGGCTCAGTGGGTTAAAGCCTCTGCCTTCGGCTCAGGTCATGATCCCAGGGTCCTGGGATCGAGCCCCGCATCGGGCTCTCTGCTCAGCGGGGAGCCTGCTTCCTCCTCTCTCTCTCTGCCTCTCTGCCTACTTGTGATCTCTGTCTGTCAAGTGGATGAATAAAATCTTAAAAAAAAAAAAAAACTGCACAAGACAACATTCATAAAGCAATGTATAGGACTGTATTCCAGTAAGACTTTATTTACCAAAAAACAAAGGGCTGGTAGTAATTTGCCAGTTCCTGCCCGGGACACTAACTGATGCTGGACAAATATTTGTTGAGTGAGTTCCTGAAGGGAACCAAGGTCATGTCCTTATCCTAGGAGGAGAGAAGAGCCAATTAAACATTTTCAGGGAGTGTTAAATGCTACGAAGAACATAAACCAGGTGAGGAGCTAGGGGGGAGGGGGCTACTCAGGGTAAGTTTTTTTTTTTTTTTAAATTTAAGATTTTATTTATTTGGCAGAGAGAGCGCGCAGAAGAAGGGGCAGAGAACTGAAACTCGACATTATTAAACACCAACTGGGCACCTCTTCCTTCCCTCCCTACAGACCCCAGGAACCACCACTCGCCTCTCTGTCCCCATGAACTTGACCACCCGGGGAACCTCACGGAAGGGAACTCTCTCGATATCTGCCCGTCATGGCCGGCCTTCTCTCACTTTGCAGAGTGTCTTCAAGACTTGGAGTTTGTAGCACGCCTTGAAATTTCTTTCCTTTTTAAGGCTGAATAATTTTCCGTTGTGTGTATTCTAGCACATTTTGTTTATCATCTGTCTGCGGATGCCTGGGTCGCCTCCATCTCTTGGATCTTGTGAAAAATGCTGCTAGGAACGTGGGTTTGCAAATATCTGTTAGAGTCCCCGCTTTCAGATCTCATGGGTGCCTACCCAGAATCCCTGCATCATAGCTGGTCAGGTTTTGTGCTGAGCACGGTGGGAGGCTGTGGCAGGCTTTAGGTGGGGGGTAGCATTCTTGCTATACCCCCTCTGGTTTGCTTTCAGGACCCCTCTCTCTCTGGCTGTGTAGAGAGTGCTGACTGCAGTGGGGAGGGACAGGCACAGGACACCAGGAAGGAGGCCAGTGTGGTAGCTGACATCAGGGATGGCAGGAACTAGTACCTTTCAGCACGGTGGCTGGGGAGGCCTCTACAGAACACATAAATAATTAGATGACTGCCAATAGTGATAAGTAAATGGGAACAGGATGCTAGGATTCAGGGAGAAATCAAAAGGATCTCCCTGGCCTTCCTGTCTGCTAGGTCTGCTGGATTCACTCTATCACAGGCTACCAAAGCTGCCGGGCTGGAAACCTACATCCTGGATTTTCATCCAGTTCTTTTGTTGATTGCCAGTCTGGTGGGTTTGGCCCGTGGCCCAGAGCCTCTGTGTCTCAGGTGTTTCTCACTGTATGGACCCGAAGATGGGGAGGAAGGGGACGGAGAGAAGAAGGGAGGGACTTTGGTTCTGGGTGGGGGGAGCATTGGCAGTTCAAGGGCAGGGCTGGGCGTCGCTGGGCCACATCCCACCAATGGGACCCTGCATGTTCCTTCTTGTGCCTTAACCCTCAGTTTCTGTTCCTGGAAAATGGTACATTATTTATTTTCTGGTTTCAATGTTTATGTAAGGTGTAGCTCTTATAGAAGTGCAAGCTCCTTGAATGCCCACCTCAATGAATTTTATTTTATTTCTTTATTTTAAGATTTTATTTATTTGAGAAGGAGAAAGAGCACAAGCAGGGGAGAGGGGCTGAGGGAGAGGCAGACTCCCAGCAGAGCAGGGAGCCTGACTTGGAGCTCCACCCAGGATCCTGGCATCATGACCTGAGCCGAAGGCAAACACTTACCCAACTGAGCCACTCAGACACGCCCCCCCAGCTCAATAAGTTTCTTTTCTTTTCTTTTCTTTTTTTTTTTTTTTTTTTTTTTTGAAAAAGAGGAGAAACTCCCGCAGACTCCCAGCTGAGCATGGGATCTGACGTGGGGCTTGATCTCACAACCCTGAGATCATAACTTGAGCCAAAATCACAAGTCTGATGCTTAACCATCTGAGCCACCCAGGCACCCCTGATTCCCCCCCCCACCCTTTTTTTTTAGAGAGAAAGCACAAGCAGGGGGAGTGGCAGGGGAAGAGGGAGAAGCAGACTCCCCGCTGAGCAGGGAGCCCAGGACCCCGAGATCATAACCTGAGCCGAAGGCAGATGCTTAGCCGACTGAGCCACCCAGGTACCCCTGATTCTATTTTTTTTTTAAGATTTTATTTCTTTATTTGACAGATGGAAATCACAAGTAGGCAGAGAAGCAGGCAGAGAGAGAGGAGGAAGCAGGCTCCCTGCTGAGCAGACAGCCCGATGTGGGGCTCGATTCCAGGACGCTGGGATCATGACCTGAGCCGAAGGCAGAGGCTTTAACCCACTGAGCCACCCCGGCACACCCCTGATTCTATTTTTAAAAATGTTTTGGCTGTGTGGTGATCTATTGTGCGCATATGCCACAATTCATTCATCTTTTTGACTACCAATGGGCCATGCCTATTCTAGTTTTTAGCTATATGAATAAAACTTAACGGACATATCTCATAGATGTTTTTCGATGCCCATCAGCACTCCCGTCTCCCCCAGGAAGGAGAGAAGTTGCTGTATGACCTTGCAGCCCTGTGTTCAGCTTGGGCACAAAGTACCTAGCAGTTTTCCAAAGTGGTTGAATCCATTTATGCTCCCACTAACGGAGGAGGAGAGTTTTCCTACTTCTCCATCGTGGCGGAAACTTGGTATTTTCAATTTAGTCCCTCCAGTAGGTTGTCATAGCTGGGGTTTTGTTTGCATTTCCCTGGTGACTAATGATGCTAAGAAAGCTTTCATATGTTTGCTGCATCAATATTTGTGGAAAGAATGAATGAACAAAATGTGTGGATGACAACGGAAACACATATAGCCCTGTCTTGCCTTGCTGAAAGCCTACAGGTGGCTGGCTCCCCATGGCTTTTAAGTCCAAACTGAAACCCCTCCCTCGGCCAACAAGATCTTGCAAGTTCTGGCCCCTTCTAATGCCTCTTGCCCCGATGGGTCCTTTTTGCTTCTGCCTCTGGATTTCTGCCACCCAGATCGTCTTCCAATTCTTCTGAGGACCTGCTCTGTCCTGTTTCTGTTTCCTGCAAGCCTGAGACCAGACTCATCAGTTTTATCTCGGCTCAAAAATCCATCCTCCCAGGAGCCTTCCTTAACCTCCGCTGCCAGCAAGCCACGACCCTTGTTGGCTCTTTTCCACTTTCCTTCCTAACTTCTAACACAGCTGTAATAGCCTTTCTTTATGTGATAATTTATTTATTTTAATTTCTTTAAAAAGATTTTATGTACTTATTTAACACAAAGAGAGAGAGCACAAGTAGGCAGAAAGGCAGGCAGAGAGAGAGGGGGAAGCAGGCTCCCCGCTGTGCAGAGAGCCCGATTTGGGGCTCGATCCCAGGACCCCAAGATCATGACCTGAGCTGAAGGCAGAGGCTTAACCCACTGAGCCACCCAGGTGCCTCTTTATGTGATAATTTAATTAACCTGTTCCCCTACCATAAAAAAAATACTTGTAAAAACCTCAACACTTTGGGGCACCTGGCTGGCTCCATCAAGAGAGCGTATGACTCTTGATCTCGGGGTCGTGAGTTCAAGCCCCATGTTGGGTATAAAGATTACTTAAAAAAACCACCACCGACCACAAAAACAATCCTAACACTTTCAGCTCCATAGGAACAGCAATTGTCTCTTGTTCCTAGCAAGACTTGGCCTAAAATAGATGTTCAATAAATATTTGTCGAATGTATAAATCTTAAAGCAACTACCCAAGGAGTATTATCACTTGCATGTAAATGATCCCTTAAAAACTCACATTCAGGGTCGCCTGGGTGGCTCAGTGGGTTAAGCCGCTGCCTTCGGCTCAGGTCATGATCTCAGGGTCCTGGGATCGAGTCCCGCATCGGGCTCTCTGCTCAGCAGGGAGCCTGCTTCCCTCTCTCTTTCTCTCTCTCTGCCTGCCTCTCTGTCTACTTGTGATCTCACTCTGTCAAATAAATAAATAAAATCTTAAAAAAAAAAAACTCACATTCAGGGGAACATGTGCCAATTTAAAAAAAAAATCAGAGAGAGACGCCTCGGTGGTGTAGTCCGTTAAGCATCTGACTCTCGGTTTCAGCTCAGGTTATGATCTTATGGTGGTGAAATTGAGTCCCACCTCAGACTCAGCTGGGAGTCTGCTCGAGATTCTCTCTTCCTCTCCATCTGCCCCTCTGGCTCATGCTGTCTCTCTCACCCACTCTAAAATAAATAAATAAATAAATCTTTAAAAAAAAGTCATAGAAACTAATCCTATCTCCCTTCCTAGGTCCTGTGGAGGGTGTGTGTGTGTGTCTCATATTCAATCATTCTTTTTGTTTTATTTGATGCAGCTGATGTGTGTATGTGGGTGTGTGTTATGGAAACGATACACCAGGCAGGGGATTAAGGAGGAGAGGAGGGAAGAAAGGTGTTGCAGGTACCCACAGTGAAAGCTTAGACTGCTAGGCCCCAGCCCCAGCTCCTGTGTCACTGATTGCCTGGCCATTAACCAGTTCTAAGGCGATGGGGCAAAATGGCCAACATTATAGATTCCTCCCTTCCCGACCAGTCTGCCAGCGTTCAAAGTGTGATTTAGCCACCTACTGTCTACATAACCCCTGACAAATTACTCTGCCTCTTTGGGGCTCAGTCTTCTCCACCACAAAATGGGGATGATGATGATGGTGATGATAATAATAATAATAACCTCATGGGGGAGCGCCTGAGTGGCTCAGTGGGTTAAAGCCTCTGCCTTCAGCTCAGGTCATGAACTCAGGGTCCTGGGATCCAGCCCCGCATCAGGCTCTCTGCTCAGCAGGGAGCCTGCTTCCTTGTCTCTCTCTGCCTACTTGTGATCTCTGTCAAATAAATAGATAAATAAATAATCTTAAAAAAAAATAACCTCATGGGCTTGTTGTGAGTATTTAATTCATGTTCATTGCTAAGAACACGGCCTTAGGAAGCCCCATGACTGCAAATGCCTGTTAATTATGCCTACATGATGGTTTGACTTACGATTTTTCAATGACACGATGGTGGGAAAGCTATACACGTTCTGTAGAAACCAGACTTCGAATTTTGAATTTGGACGTTGTCCTGGGCCAGTGAGATGCCTTATGATACTTCCTCACCATGCAGCAACCTGCAGCCCCCAATGGGTCATGCCATCAAGAGCACCTGTAACCGATAACACGGACATTCTTTACATTGGACATATCCAACACTTCATATATAGTGGGCTTTGTGTCGGATGATTTTGCCAACTGTAGGCTAATGTATGTGTTCTGAGTACATTTAAGGTAGGCTAAGCTAAGCCATGATGTTTGGTAGTTCAGGTACATCAAAGGCATTTTCAACTTAGGGTATATTCAGCTTCTATGGGTTTATTCCACATAACCTGCTGCACGAGCTGAGAAAGGTCTGTATGTCTCCAAGCCTCCTTTTCTTTACCTGTAAGGTGATGATCAATAGCCCGGCTGTTTGAGTGCTGCTCAAAGATGGTGGAGAAATGCTGAGGAGCTTTGTAGACATGTTGGGGAGACAACTGTTTGGGATAGAGGTTGGAGTCTTCCCGCCATGAGTGGGGGGGGGAGTCTGAAGGGTGGTGGGTTCAAATCCCATTTCTGCTATGGCAGCTGTGTGACCCTGGGCAAGTTACTTCACCTCTCTGAGCCTCAGGTGCTTTGTACACATGTGGGGGGCGGCAACTGTTTGGGATGGAGATTGGAGTGTTTGGGCCTTGAGTGCTCTGGCGTCAGATGGGTCATGGGTTCAAATCCCACTCCTGCTATGGGCGGCTGTGTGTCCTTGGGCAAGCCACTTCACCTCTCTGGGTCTCAGTTTCTCCATCTGTGAAGGGTTCACTGCGAAGTGTATCCTCGTCCTACTGTCTCTGTGTCAGCTCTGGCGTCAGCGGGCTGGGTCTGCTCGGTGACCCTGGAGAAGTCACTCAACCTCCGTGTCACTAGTGACGATGCAACGAGGACGCAGCTGAGCCGTTTGGCACTCTCGGGGCTGGCTGGCCCAGGGCTCGGAACCCGGTTTCTCCTGGTGTTACTCTTACGGTTGTCGTTGTCGTCGCCGCCACCGCGGGACTGGAAAACGGGTGGCAGGGGCCGGCCGCAGAGGTCCCCGCCGCTCCCGGAGGACACGCGCCGCCGCCCGGGCCCCCGCTGAGCTGTAGGGCCGTGGGCGACGGGCAGGGCGCCGAGAGGCGCAACACAACCTCCCCGCGCCCCGCGGCAGCAGGAGAGCGGGGCGCCGGGGCGGGGCGGGGCGGGGCGCCGCATCCCCGTGACGCGCGGGCCAACCAGGCGGCGTTGCGGCCCTGGCACCCTCCACCGCCGCCTCCCGCCCTCCCGCCGCCGCCGCTGTCGCCAGCAGCCGCCTGCCGCTGGGCCCGTCCGCCCGCCGCATGGAGCTCCGCGGCTTCTGCAGCGCCGATGGCTCCGACCCCTTCTGGGTACGTGCTCGGCGGCCGCCGGGGCCGCGTGGGGCCGCCGGGAGGGGGCGGCCGCCGGCTGGGAGGCCGGCCGGCGTGGGGAAGCACCGGGCGGGGCGGGCCCGCAGCCCCCCGGCACCCGCGGCCACCCGGAGCCGCGTTGCCCCGCTCCTCAGCCATCCCGGGGGTGGGGGTAGGGGGTGCGGGTCAGCGCCGGGTCCCTAGCGGGGGCCGCTGATGCGGGAGGGGGGGTGGAAACTTGGGCGGCTCAGTCCCCGGGAAGCGGGGCGAAGGCTTTGCATGTGCCCGGCTCCGGGGCTTTAGGGGAAACGTGGGGGGCCAGAGCCTGGGGGAGAGGGCTTCCTGCTTTGCGGTTGCCCCCGCAGTTGAAAATAACCTTCCGCGGAAGGGGACGCCAGGGATGGGGGCGGGGGTGGCGGGCAGCACAGGGGGTTATCTCCGGGTTAAGTTCTCTTATCTCCTTTGTGGGTTGGGGTTCTCCCCCTTTCACAAAGAACGCCCCCTTCCCAAAGGTCTGAGCTGGGAAGAGGCTCGCGGGCTGTGGGAAGGGATGTTTGTCCCCTTCCCGGTTTGCCTCATCAACATGACTCTCCTGTGGTTACGGTTTTTTTTTTTTTCCGTCTTTTACTTTCTGTCTGCCTCCTTAATTACTATAGGGGAATTTGGAGAAACAGGGGAAGAATTGGGGAAGTTTGGGGAACAGGCAGGGAAGAAGGTAGGGGTGCTCACCCCTGCCATGTCTCACCTGACCCTTGGGTCAGGTTTGGGTGCCCCCTCCACAACCTTCCCGAGGATGCCCCGGATCCTGGTACCTTTGTCATCCCATCTCTGTAATGCGAGGCCCCTCTCTGGGGATGCACGTGGCTTGTACCCTGGCAAGTTTTCCTCTGCGTGTTCACTGCTGCTCTGGCCCAGGCTCCCGAGTCCACTTTGGGTGGTTTAATCCCCACTGTCTTGGGCTTTAGCTTCCCTGTAATGCGATTTACCCCGTTGTTTCAGGAGGTCACGTCTGTGTCACACTATCTTGATTATTGGTAAACACAATAGGCAAATCTGGACAGCTTTTTCACCCTTTGTGTAGGACTCAGGAGAGAAAAACAGCTTTGGCTCTTTGGAGCTGGTGATTAGCATCCAAAAATACCTCCTTGTCCTGTTTTGTGGTGCAAACTGCCTTTGGAGTATTGAAAAAGTCATCCCAGAGGGCTCCAGGGGAAGGCTTTCTTTTGGGGGGTATCAACCAAATACAGCTCAGTATGTCCCCAGTTTTCAGGCCAGTGGGATCGGAGTTACTCTCCCGCTGGAAGTCAGAAAGATGATTTTGCATTCAGGGTTGGGGGTTGCGGCTGGGGGATTGGAGAGCATTTGGAAGGTAGGACTCTGGAAACACCTGTGGAGTCCCCACTCCCTGTACCAGGTGTAACAGCACCAAGATTATCTCTGCAAAGACCCAGAGAGGGCTCTGGTCGAGTGTTGCTGTGAGTTCTGGAGTGTTTGTTTCCTTGTTTATTTTCTTCTCCCAGGTTACACAGGGGGGGAAATATAGGCGACCATAAATTAGATTTTGCATCAGGATGTGCTTTATTGATGACAGCTGGCCATCGATGATTAATGAGGTTTTCAAAAGCGGGGTGTGTTTCAAGGTGCTCTCTGTGTATTTAGCTTAAGAAGCTCACCCAGGAAAACCACTTGGGTTTTTTTGGCTTTGGCCTTCTTGCTACAGAAATGATCAGGTGGTTGTTTTGCTTAGGGAAGGTAATGGCTGGTCTTCACTGGCAGACCCTCCCTCTTCGCCCAGTCTTTGACCTTGCAGAATTTCCTCTGCCTCTTTCCTTTTGGATTCCTGGATGCCCCTGTTTTGGGTGGGGGAGGGGGTGTTAGGGGCCTGGAACTAGAGTTTGAGAGCTGGCCACTACTGCCTGAAAACTTCCAGGTAGCAGGAGAAACCAAATGGAACAGAAAGAAGGTAGCTTTTGTGTTTTCCAGGGTGGCATACTCAAGGCCCACCTCCCAACCAATTAAACCATGTGAACTTGGCCAAGCCACTTCACTGTTGTGTGCTCAGGTTCCGCATCTGTAAAATGGGGGCAGGTTTCAAAAAAAAAAAAAAAAGGGCTTTTTATGGTTATGGTTGTTTGAAGGGAAAATGAGATCACAGAGCCCGAGCCTGTGGCGTGAACAGAATTAAACAGTGCATTTTTAAAAAATCATTCTTGCTGAAGATGAATTGTAGGTTTCCAGTTGCTTGTCCTTCCTTTGGACTCACTTTTTCTTCAGTTGGTGGGAAAGGGATTGGGCTGCTGTCCCTTTCCCGCCCCCCCACGTATGCCTGGCTTCTCTCTGACCAAGGTCGTGTGTTCAGAAGTTAAAGGGACTGGCCCACGTGAGACTCTTATCAGAGCTTTGTTCCTGGGCCAGTGCCTGCCTCTGAGCTTCAGGAAATGTCCAGAAAAACCAGAACGTGGAAGTCGTCCATGGTGAGGGTTTCACTGACTTAATCGCCTTCACCCAGGCAGGTGGTCCGGGGGTGAGCAAAGAGCATCTTCGTTACCCAAATAGGTGCCAATTTCACCAACATTTGGCTTGTTTTTTTTCCATCACTGTGGGCAGGAGGGGGTTGTTTTGTGGCTGGTATTTGTGTGATGGTTGGGAGAATGGGCCTGGGCCTCTCCTTCGGTGTTAACTATTAAAAATTATTTATTAGGTTGCAGACCCAGTGTAGAAAATTTGCAAAAAAAAAAAAAAGTGTCAAAAAGAGGGGGAAAAAAAAAGTAGTAAGCGGTGCAGGGCCTCAGAGGGAGTGCTGGCATCCCCTGGCTTCCAGTCCTGGTCCTGCAGCTCAGGAGAGTTACTTCTCTGTGTGCCTCAGTTTCCCTATATGGAAAGTTGGGGGGGATAAGATAATACGAAGAAGCAAAGAGCAGTGATGTAGGAACAAATGAGCAAATCCTTGGCAGGTACTTAGAGTGTTGCTGCTTGGTATACAGTTAGTGCTCAATAATTGTAAGCGGTCGACACCGGTTGGAATTCTCTAGTTAGTTCTTGCTGCCGCCCCTGCTGTGGCTGGCGGTGGGTGGAAATAGCAGATCCGTGTTGCCCTTCATGGAATCCTGCTAGTATTTGACCCCCCAAGCTGCTGTTTGCCTCGGAGAACTCAGTAAATCTCGGACTATTTGAATCAGCAGCCAAGGGGTGGGAGAACAGGAATATTTTAGAAGCTGTTAGACATTCCCCCTGGGGTAAGATCTGGCCTTGGAGTCAATGTAATTTGTCTCTTAATAGCTCCTCCTGGCTTCACAACAGTCTTTGAAGAGCCCAATTTCCACCCCCCAAGTCCCCCCCCCCCCCCCTAGTTTCCTGTCGGTTTTCAGACTCATCCCTTTACCTTCCTTCACCTTCCTGTCTACTTCCCCTTTTTGTGCATCCCTCGTTCCAGTCTCCCCCTCCCTCTCTTTGGATGGTTAGAGCTGAAAGGGACCCAGGAATGGATGGGATCCTCCCATCATCCCACTTCCTGCATGAATGTGGGAATCTGGAGGCCGGAGTGGGAGCATGAGGGGCCCAAGGTAAGAAGGTGAATAGCCTGGGGAGGAGAAAGGGAACCTTTGAGAGGACAGGGCCGGGCAAGCGCTAATACGGGGTTCCCAGGTTGCCTTACTGCTTTGCCCTGTTCTCCTTCCCCCAGCTGGACCGTCTCCATCGGTGATACTTTTGGGGGTGAATGTGGTAATGGACTCAACTTTTAGGAACTGCATTCTCCAGCTGGGGGTGGGAGGGGTGTGGGGTGTGGGGGGGCGGGCTCCATCCTAGCCTGTCCCAAACGGAACTTCGGACCCTCCTGATACCAGTTAATATCAGCCTTGTCCTCTGGTGCCCAGGCCCCACACCTGCAGCATCCTTGACCCACCCCTCCCCAGCCTCCCATTTCTCATCTCAGCTGTCAGCACAGCCTATTGCCTTTTTCTTCAAAACGTTTCCAAATCTGCCAGCGACTCAACGCTGCCCGCCCTCCCCACCTCCGCCCAATTGCATTCTGGCCAGAGCCACTGTCAGTTGGCTCACTCGGGGATTTGAGCATTCCTTCCATACTGCTTTCCCTGCTTCCATCCTTGACCCCTGGAGTCTCGTCTCAATGCAGCGGCCAGCGGGGGCCTGTTGAAGACACAGATCAGGTCCCATCCACACCCCCCCCACTCCCGACGCTTGACTCCAGACTTGGACTCAGATAGAAGCTGAAAGGCTTAGGCCTACTAGAGTCTGCAGAATCTGCCTGTCACTTCACTGAGCTTCTTACCTGCTACTTTCAGTCTTGCTTCACTCCTACCACGCTGGTTATTAGACCGCCTCAGGGCCTTTGCACTTGCCTGGAATACTTCTTTACCTTCAAGTATTTGTTCAGATCACCTTAGGCAGTTTTTTTCTGACTCCCTGCCACTTCTTTGTTCCCCTAATCCTTTGCATTCCCTCCTCTACCCTTCCCCACCCCAGCCAATCTAATACATAAGATATTTTTACTGATTTTGTTTATTCTCTGTAAACTCCCACCAACAGGTCAACTCCACAGGCCCAGCGGTGTTTTGTTTTGTATTTGGCCTGGGTTTATTTATGGCCACAATCCTTGCACTTAGAATGGTGCCTGGGACCTAGTAGGTGCCTAGTAGATACTTGTGGAAGACATAGATGACACAGAACGCTGGCATGGCTTCTGATCTGGGCTGTAGTCTCTCTGCAGAGGTTTCTAAGGACAGAATAGTCACTCACCTGTCTGGAACGGATACCCGGGGAGGCCGGGCTCTCTGGCTTCCACGCTTGATGGCATAGAGTCTACCTTGCAAGGGTCAGCACTGAGCCTTGCCTCCTCCCTCCTTTCCCAGGATTCAGTGCCTCAGACACAGTCCAGGCAACGTTTGAATTCGAGTGTGGGAGGTCCAGATCTAGCCCACCGGGGAGCTGGTTTGGCTTTATTTCAGAAGAGGCCTGCGGGCTCCCATTCGTTGCATTTCCCCCTCCTTCTTATTGTGGCTTCAGTTCTAGAGCCCAGCTTTGGTCACTTTTTCCCTCTTGTGCTTTCTCCCCTGGCCCCTTTCCTTCACTGAGGGGACTTAACTAGCACTGTTGGCCAGTTAGTTCCACGGGCACCCCCTGCCTCGAAGCCCAAGCTTCTGGTGAAGTGCCTGGGGCCCCTCTGACTCGGTAGCTTGATGGTGCCAAGACCACCAGCTCCATCAAGGTCATGTTGGCTGGTGGGGGGTGGGGATGCAGAAACTAATTGCGGGTGTCCGAGGAATTTGAAACAAGTGTCCTGGGTGTCTGTTGGCTCTACGTTTTCATGGTGGGATGAGGTCTAGCTTTTATTATGCTATCTTAATGGTTAGTAAAACTCTAGCCCATCAAAACTTGCCTGAACATTTTGCAAAAAACAAAACAAAACAAAAAACAAAGTGCTCGTAAAAGGGACTGGAATGATGACAAGGGGTTGGACATCCTGAGGCGTGGGCTTCCCCCAGCCTGGAAACTGGGACAGTGTCTCTTCTGATGGAGGTATGAAACCTGTTAGCGCTTGAAGGCTGAGGGTGGGGGAGCGGGCAGGGGGGGATTTGAGGAAGCTGGCTCAGGGGTGGGGTTGGTAGGTGTGGAGCACAGTTTGTCAACCGCACCTCTTTGACATTTGGGGCCCGCAAGTTGAGTGGTGTCTTTGACTTCTATGGACGGGGTGCCGGGAGCATCTCCCCGTGTTGTGACAACATAGATGCCTCCAGACATGGCCGCATGTCCCTTGGGTGTTGAAGTCACAGCACCGTTGGCATGGAGCAATCTGCAGAACAGATCTGGGGCGAGACTTGCCGTTGACCTTGCATTTTCCCCGCGAGATTTGAGTCATTGAACTTCTCCTGTAATTAGCTTACCGGGTGTTGCCTTGGAGAAGCTTAATGAGACCGTAAGGAGGCTAAAGTCGCATTACGTGGAGGAGGAACAGGCTGGCTTTGCCACGAAGTCTTGCCCCTTTCACTTGGGGCCTGTGTTTCTCAGCGCTCATCCATTCTGACTGGAGGGTGTGATGATGGAGGTTGGAGTGGAAGCGTCAGGCCCTCATGTTGATCTCCCCAGGAGAGGTGGACAGTCACAGAGTAGGGGTCCTACTTAGCTTGAGGTCCCCTTATCTTCGTTGTGGGATTCATGCCCTGCGGGGAGGTTGCCAAGTCCTGGAAAATGGGTCTAGATGACTGGGGAGGTAGTAATTGACATTTTATAGGGCTTTTCCCTTTCTTCTCTGAGACTCTCAGTGCACCTTTTATTGGCCTGTTAGGTGGCTACTTGGCTGGGGGCGCCCTCCTCTTTGGAGAGCATTTATTTATTTTTCCCGGTACGAAGAACTTCAGAGAGGTCTTTAAAAACACTGGATTTGATCGTTTGTTCTTGCCACAACCCTTTCTTACTCATTTAGTCAGTCTTTTGTGAACTGAGCATCTACTGTGTTCTAGACACTGGAAATGCAGCCATGGATGAGGTAGATGAGGTGCGTGTGCTCATGCAGCTTACACTTAGGAATGACCGCAACAATTTTGGGTAGTGGTAAGTGCCACAGAGTCACAGACTGGGAGGACCTGGGGGTGGGGTACAAGCTATGAAAGAGGGATATCCAAGGTCTAACCTTTGACCTGTGATCTGAATGGAGAAGCTGGCCCTCAAAGGACTAGGGGAGAGAAGTAATTAGGGGAAGACAACCGCAAGTGCAAAGGCCCTGGGGTGCTTGAAGTGGTCAGAGTATCAGAGTTTAACTCAAAGGAACTACAGAGCCCATCTCATAAAAATCTTGCCTTCAGCATTCTGCAAAAATGCATAAAGTGCTAATAAAATGGCTTGTGGTGGTAATAATAAGGGCCTGAAAATTCCAAAGAGGAAGCTTGGCAAGGAAATAGAGCCATACTTGAAGAGGCGTGGGCTTCTGATCCATTTATGTTGGAATGAGTCTCAGGTTGTTTGTTTTTTTTTTTTTTTTTTTTTTTAAGATTTTTATTTATTTATAAGGCAGAGAGGCAGGCAGAGAGAGAGAGAGGGAGGAGGAAGCAGGCTCCCTGCTGAGTAGACAGCCAGATGCGGGGCTCGATCCCAGGACTCTGGGATCATAACCCGAGCCAAAGGCAGAGGCTTTAACCCACTGAGTCACCCAGGCACCCCATGAGTCTCAGGTTTTTACAATTAAAGTCAATGCGTATATTTTTTTCTGTGTCTCATCTGTTTCTGAAATGTAGCTGAAAACCCTTCAGAATTAGACAAAGTTGGGATTCCCCGCTCCCCAGCTGCCCGTGATTCTCCTCCAATGGCATTTCATGAGCGGTGAAGGTGACTTGCTTTAAATTGCCAGGAAAATCTTCTTTTAAAACTAGACGTTGAGGGGCGCCTGGCTGTCTCAGTCAGAAGAGGGTGCGACTCTTGATTTCAAGGGTTGTGAGTTCGAGCCCTCATCGGGTGTAGAGATTACTTAAAAAATAATAGAATCTTAAAAAAAAAAACAAACCAACAAATGAGATGTTGAAATGATCTGGCTGATTACATGATCTGGCTGTGATTTGATTTGGTTAATTGTGGTGTGATTGTGCTGTTATTTTAAAAAAAGTGAGTAGTGTAGGAGAATACAGAGGGAAAGTAAACGTTTGAGTACATTACATTCTGCCTCCCTCTTTTCCCAGAGGTAGCTACTGGTGATAGTTTCTTGGGTTTCCTTCTAGAAGAATGCCAAGCGTATATGCAAATACGTATGAAGAGGTGGTGGATACATACATCTTTTTTTCCTCCTTAGATGGGTTCATATTCTAAATAATGTTCTGTGTTTCTCTCCCTGCACTTAAAAACCAATGTTAATTTTTTTTTCTTTATTAAGTCCATGCAAATTAAAGAGGAAGTAAAACTTGGTCATAAGCCACACATTCTTCTGTTCTATGACTGTGCCGTACATTACCATTACAAGTCCCACGTTGGTCGCCGTCTGGGTTGGTTGCAGAATTTTGGCCTGATGCACAGCGCTGCCCGGAGTGTTTCTGGGTACTCCTCTTTGCACACGTCGATGTAAAATGACTCAGCAGAATAAGTTCCTTCTTGAGGAATGGCTGGGTTGAGGGATCTGTGCCTTGAGAACTTGGTGGTTCTGATTGCCCAGTGTGTGCTGTCCACTAATGGACCCAGCAGTGTTTATTAAGCACCTGTTGTGTTCCTGGCATTTGAGGCGAGAGTAAGCAAGCTGGAAATAGACCAGGTTCACGTTCCTTCCCTATATAGGTAGAGGATTTTTGTCCGGCTGAGTTAAACCTTGTATTCTGGGAAGTTCTGGAGGATGAGTGCTCAGTTTTGCTCCCATTTTAAAAAAAAATAGGGTTCAGTGTGAGGCAATCTTTGCCTTCTCTGTCATTTTAAAAGAGCTTTGACATCAACAGTTTAATGATGTGTGAAGTTTTTACTCAAAATCCCATCCTGCTAATGTAGCTCGATTTTTTTTTTTTTTTGGGGCACATAAACTTCCTGGCCTTATTTACAAAAGCAGCACTCCTTGTTAAAGAGATGTCACAGAGATACTTGTTTTGTTGTTTATTTATTTATTTAATTTTATTTATTTATTTATTTTAAAAGATTTTATTTATTTGACAGAGAGAGAGAGATCACAAGTAGGCAGAGGGAGAGAGGGAAGCAGGCTCCCCGCCGAGCAGAGAGCCTGATGCGGGGCTCGATCCTAGGACCCTGAGATCATGACCTGAGCCGAAGGCAGAAGCTTTAACCCACTGAGCCACCAGGCGCCCCCTTGAGAGACTTTTGACTCTGGGAAACAAACTGAGGGTTGCTGAAGGGGAGGTGGGTGGAGGAACGGGGTAGCTGGGTGATGGGCATTAAGGAGGCCTCGTGATAGGATGAGTACTGGGTGTTACACACAAGTAATGAATCATTGAACATTACCTCAAAAACTAATGATATGTAATGATATGTTGGCTAATTGCATTTAAATAAAAAACTTATTCATAATTCTTTGATATTCCAAGTTATATTTGGAATGATATATATAACAAATATATATTTGTTAAAATTAATGCAGCCGTTTTTCCCTGTTAATAATCGCTACTTGCATTATTTTCCGTTTTTTTCATTCCTGTGAAGAGTGCTCCAGGAAGCATTCTAGTACATAGGTCAAAATCAGGTAATTTTTTTTTTTTTTTTTTTTTTTAGTAGATATTAGCTGGTTGTTTTCCAGGAAGGAGAATATAGCACGTTCATTGCCACCGACAACAAATAAGAATTCCCATTTCTTTACATCCTCCCAAGCACTGGGCATCATTTAATTTGTTAATTCAGTGGATTTAAAAAAAAAAAAAAACTTCTTTTCATCTGCATTTCTCTTTCGGTGAGAAGCTGAGCATCCCACAGCGTATCTCCCGGTGATATGTGTGTTTTCTTTCTTTCTTTTTTTTTTTTTTTTTGGATATGTGTGTTCTTTTCTGTGCATCTGTTTTCTGTGTCTTTCCTGCTCATCTTTCCACTGGCTTGCCTTATTTCTGTTAATTTGCAGGAGCTCTTGTCTTGATACATTGGGAATCTTGCCCCTTTGTCAGGCATGTCACAGATATATTTCTGCAGGTTACTGTTTGTTTGCTTGAGTGTTAACATTTGGTTCTTGTCCGGATTTGTGTGTAGTTACTAGCAAGAATGGCGCTGGGCAGTGCAAGACCACATTTGGTTGTAATGATTCTCATTTACTGGTGTAAGAATTTTCCCACGCTCCCATAGAACTTTTTTAAATTATACAGTGTCACAGCAATTGTTTCTTGTATTGGTGGACTATAATTTACATAATTATTACCTATGGTTTGACATTTAGATTGCTGTCTCCTCTTTCTTTTTTTTTTTTCCTTTTAGAGAAAACATTAGAATGAATATCACATGGAGAGTGCCTATTGCTTGTCCTTAGAGCGTATTCTTAGGAGTGGAGTGAGTGTCTCAGAACGCTTGAACAGATTTGCCTCTAGCTCGAGCCTTGTTTTTTTTTTTAAAAGGGGTTGGCTTACTTCACCATTCTAGCATGGTCTAAGGATACCCATTATTATGGTTGTTTTTATTACTGTGGGCAAATGATGGGTGCATGTTAGTAACAGCGTCTTCTCTGGTCCCTCCAGTCAGCCTGAGAGGCTTGAGGCCAGTGGCCCAGAGGAAAGTTGGAGCTGTCAGTTGCTGGGAGGGTGACCTTCAAGTTCTGATTTGGTTAAATTATCTAGGAGCCCTTTGATGAAGCATCTTCCTCAAGTTAAATCACCAACAAGGTCAAGGAGAAAAGCCACGTGGTAGATTACACTCTATCCAAGGACTGCTGTTACAGCATCATGGGGTGCTCTCCTCTTTTTTGTCCCACGGAGATCTCTGGGATCTGGGTGGGCCACACCACACTCGGTGTTGGGATCTGGTGGCTCATCTCCAGTTCATTTGCGAGGCCAGATTCATAGGAGCTTGGGTTTGCAAATCGGTCATGCCACTTCCCAGCATGTGACCCTGGGCCAGTTCCTTAACTTCTGGGAGCCTCTGTGGACTCACCTGTAAAGGGGTTGACCGTGATTACTTTGTGTGTCTTACATAGCTGTAGGGAAGAGGTAAGGCATGGAGGATGCCCAGCAGAGCTCGAGCAGACGCTGAGGCTGTGGTTATGGAAGAGGAAGCTGGACAGTAGGGGACAGTGTGGACAGTCGAGGGCAGTGGAGAGGGCATTTCAGATGTCATGATTCTCTTCTGGGGTATTATCTCCTTATAAACCCTGGGCCCAGGCAGGCCTTGGCAGTTGGAAAAGAGCCCAGTCTGACCCCAGGGATTCAGACTTCTGTCCCCAGCATCTGAGACAATTGAGGTATATTGGCTCCGTTGTTACTGGGTGTCTGTGGTATTTCCCGGGTCTGGGTAAGGCATGCCCAGGTATCAGGTACCAGCTCTGAAATTGGGCTTATGTGTGGAGAAATTCATTTTTCCCATGGTTTTCTTCCCTAGTTCAGAAGTAAGAAGACTTGCTTAAGTATTTAAATCGATGGCATAGGAGTGAAGTTGTGACAGTTCTGAGAGCTGCTGACATTTGCATACCTGGAAACTTCTAGGTTTTCTGTTACCATAAACATGGCAGTGATTGAATTATTTAAAGGGACTTTTTCTTGGACTCTCTTCTTAGTCTGATATTGCAAGAGATACAATATAAAATGAAACCATACAGGGGCGCCTGGGTGGCTCCGTGGTTTAAAACCTCTGCCTTCGGCTCAGGTCATGATCCCAGGGTCCTGAGATCGAGCCCCGCATTGGGCTCTCTCCTCAGTGGGGAGCCTGCTTCCTTCTCTCTCTCTGCCTGCCTCTCTGCCTGCTTGTGATCTCTCTGTCAAATAAATTAATTAAATCTTTAAAAAAGAAATGAAACCGTATAGTACGAGTGTAGTAAAAAGTGAAGTCCTCCCTAACGACACTCTTGTGGAGGTCCTCTCTTATTGGCGGATTGGGGTTTTAACTTTTAAATCAGCCCATTTTCTCCCCTTACGCTAAATAGAGAGCATCTTTTAAAAAACAAGGATGGGATCCTGTAAAAACATATTCTTCGTTCTTTTGTTTTCACTTACTAGTGCAATCTGGATAGGACCCGTTTTTAATTAACATATTTACTTGATGAAATGTTAACATGAACCTAATTAGGTAATTTGCTAATGATTGTTCCCTCTCAAGGCAGTTGGTCATAGCCTTGTTGTTTTAGCCTCTTCGCAGGGAGCTCCTGGGGAAGTGGGAAGCAAGTGTTGAGTGGGTGGGTGTTGGAGGGGAATGTCGTGGATCCCCTTGCCAGAGACGGCACCTCTGAGGTCCAATGCTTTTGGGACTGGGCTCTTACCCATGGCTTGTCCCCAGTCGGTGGTCTCTGAGTATCTCCTGAATAGCCTTGCCCTGGGCTTGACCACCTCTAGTTACAGGGTAGACAAAGGAAAGTGAGTATTTGGTTTTTTGGTGGGAGTAGGGAGTTGGGAGAGCCCCCCCCTGACATACTTAATCACTTCATACTTTCCTTTAAACCAGTTCACCTTTTTTTTAAACCTTAATCAGTGTATCCCAAGTGTGGTCGCCTGTCACTTTAGAACACATGCGGAGTCACAGGGTGGCGGTATTTGTGTATTTACCAAATAGCTAATACCTAGGTCCTTACTAAAATGAAAGAAGAAGGGGTTCTGCAGACCACCCAGATCGGAGACTCTCAGCAACCGGTGTTTTGGTTCCCACCCCCTCCTCACCCTGGGGACATTTGTCAACATCTGGACACGTTTTTAGGTTATCACCCCTGGAGGGGGTGTACTCCCAGCATCCAATGGGTAGACGCTGCTGCCCAAGGCCCAGGGGAACCCCCGCCACACAACAAAGGGTTAACCAGGGCCCGCATGTCACCTAGATGCCTAGATTGAGAAGCCTTCGCCTGGCTCAGGCCACATGCTCCAGCATTCTGGGTCATGTCATGATTTGCTAGCTGGCTCGCTCTCTCTCTGTGCAATTTTGTCTTTTCTGGGTAACTGGTGACCATGTGTGTGTGACATGGTATACATCCAGCCGGGGCCTGCTGGGGGTTTCAGGCCTGCTCTCACACCTTATGTCAGAGCTCCGGTTAACCCATGCGAAGTTTACATGCAGACGTGAATTTAGGATACTATCCTACCCTGGCACTGTACGGATATCAGGGAGAAGGACGCTTATGGACCCTGAAGTGGTTGAAATCCATAACATTTTTGCCGGGCAAATCCTATTTGAGTACAGGTTTCCGAAAGCATGCTGTGCTTGCCGAGAGGATATCTCTGTCTTTTTTTAAAGATTTTATTTATTTATTATAGAGAGAGCACATGAGCATAAGCAGGGGGAGCAGCAGGCAGAGGGAGAGGGAGAAAGGAGGCTTCCTGCTGAGCAGAGAGCCCCACGCAGGGTTTAATCCCAGGACCCCGGGATCATGACCCGAGCCAAAGGCACACACTTCACCGACCAAGGCAGACAGGCGCCCGGAGAGGATTTCTGCTGTGGGGCCAGGCAGAAGCCGTGGCCTGTTGGTGATCATGCCCACTGGAAAGGGCTGTACTTGGTCAGCTAGGAGATTTTACTGCCTCCCTCCTGCCTGGCTTTGGCAAAAACAGCCTGGCCTGGGGAAGGAATTGTGGAGACAAGAAGGCACCTGGCAGGGGACATGGTCGGATGTGCGCTGGCAGCTTTGCCCGAGCTGGCCTGGTCAGGTAGCTTGACGATTACCGTCCCCCATTAAAGTTAATTGCCGTGTTATGGAGCAGTAGTGAGGAGGTGGGGCGGGCTTGATTGGTGTCTCTCAGGGCGTTTTTTTTCAAGTTTCCTTCTTGGTTCTGGAAACTTAAGGAAAAGCCTCTTGCCATCCCCAGAGGTGAGCTCAATGAGAGAAGGGTCCAGGCTGTCCTGCATTTCATCGACTCCAAAAAGGCCGGCAGTGGCGACATACATCCCGGTTTTGGAGATGCCATGCTGCGCACACGTGGCCGGTGGAAGGTTGGAGGATGCGCGGATCGGGGGAAACTGATACCGAAGGGAGATGTGAAGAAACGTGACATTTATTGTTTTTTTTTAATATTTTTTTATTTAAAAAAAAACATATTTGAGGGGTGCCTGGGTGGCTCAGTGGGTTAAGCCTCTGCCTTCGGCTCAGGTCATGATCCCAGGGTCCTGGGATTGAGCCCCGCATCAGGCTTTCTGCTCAGCGGGGAGCCTGCTTCCCCCCCCTTCTCTCTGCCTGCCTCTCTGCGTACTTATGATCTCTAACTGTCAAATAAATAAATACAATTTTTAAAAAATTAAAAAAAGTATTTGAGAGAGAGAGGAAGAGAGTGCTCACAAGCTGGGGGAGGGGCAGAGGCAGAGGGGGAAGCAGGCTCCCCGCTGAGCAGGGAGCCAGATGTGGGACTCTGTCCTAGGATCCCGGAATCATGACCTGAGCTGAAGGCAGACGATTGACTGACTCAGCCACCCAGGGGCCCCGCCATGTTGATTTTACAATTGATGTATTATGATAGCTTCCAGTCCCCCCCCCCACTACTGTGAATTAATCCTTCTATTGCCTTAGGTGTGATGCTGGAGACCCATCCCTGGTGAGTGACACATGCGGCCTCCCTGTTTCATGGGGACTGTAGTCGTGAAGATGCTCAGAGGGATGTAAGAGTACAGGTTGCCAGCATACCTTCCCTTCAGATCCCGGTTCTGCTGCTTGCTGCGTGACCTTGGGGAAGTCCCTTGACTTCTCTGTGCTTTGGTTTTCTTATGTGCAGAATGGGGATGACTGCAGTGCCTCCGTCATAGAGTTGTAATCCTAAAGGAGTTTCAAGTATGACCAATGCACTAGCCCCGTTCGTAAGTGCTGTTACTTTTACTACTGCTCATCCCTTGTCATTGTTGAAATCGTCGTCGTCATCATCCGTACACAGCAGTCCCTTGCTCTGGTCCAAAGGGAAGTCCGAGGATCCTGGAGGATACTGAGATGGGGAAGTACCGGACAGTGATGTGGGTCTAGGTTGTCCTGCCCCCAACACCCACTGTTAACTTTTTCTCCTTCTCTGGGTCACATGGCCTTTGTGGCTCAGGTCAGGAAACCTTTGGACTCTGTGCCTCGGTCTGTAACATGGAGAACAGTAACAGTACCTCTCTTGTCAGAGGTTTGTTTTAGGGATTAGACAAGATGAGACCTGCACAGTGCTACAGTCTGTAGTGTTCTGGGCTTGGAAGGCTGTGGAGGGCTTGGCCGTGAAGGCATCTAAACCTCTCTAGGAGAAATGGCTGCCGTCTTCCCCTTCTGTTTCTTCGGTCAGAACCCTCCCCTAACCCCGCACCGGCTCTTAGGCAGTCCTTACTTGTAGATGATGTCTTTTCCCTAGTGCTTAGTCTAGAGCATGGACCCCAGGGGGCCAGTGCCTGCCCCTCATTACTGATGGCCTCTCCAGGGCTGGGAGTGATCCCTCACTTCGGTTCGTGACACCCAGGTCATTTTCAGCGGGATCCTCTGCCCCCGTCTGCTTTGCTGTCGGGGAAGCTGCCTGCCTGGGAGCTTCCTGGTTTTGGCTGTGAACGGGCCAGCGTGTCCACATTGCTCCTTTTCTTACTCTTGGAGTTATTTCCTTTGGACCTGTGCCTGTAGCTGGGATTGTTGGTTTTAGGCAGGACGGAGTCTGTGGCTCTTCTTTGCATGTTTCTGGGTTGCGCTTCAGATAAATTTATTCTCTCCTCCTTTTGCTTGTCGAACAAATACTGAATGAGTGCCTGCTGTGTGTGGGCACATTAAAAGGACGTGGTCATGCTTCCAGAAGATTCCAGGTCAGAGGGAGAGAGACCCTCTGCAGGAAAATAGTTGAGAGCTAGACTTCCAGAGCATGTCCTAAGTGTCAGGGAATGTTCTAGACGCTCTGTAAGTGCGGTATTTTCATCCCGACAATAAATAACCTATAGAGAAGGGACTGTGGTTATTTGCATCCCGTGGATGGGGAAACAGGCAGAGAGTGATGAAGTCACCCAGAGTCTGCCTGGGAACCCCAGCCCAGTGCTGCAGGAACAGAAACACGAGGGTTGCTGAAGGAAATCACACGTTTGGGGCTTGATGAATGATGGCAGAGATGGTCACTTTGGTGGGGTGAGGCCTCTGTACCAGCAGGCGTCTGAGAACGTGCAGGGATGAGAAGGAGCTGACGAGGCTGGGGCACTCCAGGCCTGGGATGAAATTGGTGGGAAGAAGCTGGGTGAGACAGAAGAGCAGCGAGAGACCTTCCCGAGCAGGCCATCAGAGGCTGGGGTGGGGGCAACAACATGCCTTGCAGGCCTAGGTTAAGGCGGATAACCTAGTTAGTATTTTTTTTTTTTTTAAGATTTTATTTATTTATTTGAGAGAGAGACAGTGAGAGAGAGCACGAGCAAGGAGAAGGCCAGAGAGAGAAGCAGACTCCCCGTGGAGCTGGGAGCCCGATGTGGGACTTGATCCCAGGACTCCAGGATCATGACCCGA
Organism: Enhydra lutris kenyoni; assembly: GCF_002288905.1. Lineage (NCBI taxonomy): Eukaryota > Metazoa > Chordata > Mammalia > Carnivora > Mustelidae > Enhydra > Enhydra lutris. The sequence continues at coordinate 3,220,718 of NW_019154129.1, read as the reverse complement.
GCCGAAGGCAGTCGTCCAACCAACTGAGCCACCCAGGTGTCCCAACCTAGTTAGTATTAACTAACACTCCTGGTGCTCGTGAGTCCCAAGCCCTGTTCAAAATGCTTTCCATTGAACCCTCAAAACAGCCTTACAAAGTTGATGGACCATTGTCCCCATTTTACAGATGGGCCGCCTGAGGCCCAGAGAAGTTATGTACCTTGTTGAAGGTCCCACGGCTCATCTGTAGCAGAGCTGGGATGGAAACGTGGCTGTCTGGCCAGGAGTCCAGGCTCTCAGGTGTGGCACTGTCCTGCCATTGCGAGGGGAGTGTCCCTGTTTTAAAATAGCATTGTGGGTCCTTACGGGTCAGTGGCAGGACAGAAGGACTCTGGGTGGGCCAGAGTGGAGTCATTTCCAGTAGGTTGTGCCAAATGACTCTGGCCCGTCTCTTGGATGGCTTCAGCCTTGTGGCACATGGTGTTCTGAGCTATTGTGACCGCAGTAACAATGGGGTAGGGGTGGTGGCAGATTCGGCCCCCAGCGGCTACCCTCTCCTCCATCACAGAGCGTTTGTAGTCTGGGGAGAGGTAGGAGACCAAAAGTCAGAGAGGTGGAGTGACTTCCTACAAGGCACAGAGCCAGGAAGTGCTGGTGATGGGGCTTGAGCCCAGGTGTCTGCGTGGAAACCGGTCCTCCCTCGACACCGCCTGCACCTGGGTCTGTCTCCCCCATGACCCTGTCTGACCTGGACAGGGAGTGCGGCTGGGATTTCCGTTGGAAATAGAGAGACCTTGGTGTAGGGAGGAGGGCGAGCTCGGATGTTCTGGGGCAGGGGGCCCGGGCCGGGGTGTCTCCGGGGACTTCCTGGAGGATGATGGTGGCTTTCCCAGTTTCCTGTTTTGGGTTGTTATCCAGAGGGGGGCTGAGAAGAGGGAGCCAGAAACTTAACACTCTCGGTTTCACAATGCCTCGGCGCTTTTGCAACCTGTGGGTGATGCAGCACTTTCCTGGTGGGAATCCCAAGTGGAGCTTTGGTTTTCCTTTGCTTAACTGGCTCAGGCTCTGGCCTGTCTTCCTGGGCCTGGTTGTCGCCCAGTCCCCTCCTGACGCTTTGTTTGACTTGTCAATGGGCACACACATGCGACGCTTGTCCAGCGTCCGCCTTGGATCCTGCTCTGTGCTCTCCTTCGAACACCATTGCCCTGTGCCCACAACGGCATATCTTAGCCTGTTGGTGGCCTGTGGGTTTTGCCTACTTAGGGAAACCTGCCCTGAGCTCCCAAGTGGAAGCAGCAATGACGGCAACTGCCGCTAATAGGCCGGTCACCAAGTGCCCATCAGGGAGGCATTGGTTAGAGGGGGGAGCTGGCCTCCCTGTGTTGACGTCCCTTCCTTCTGCTTCCAGGCTGCCACCATGAGCAAGTTGCTTTACCTCTCTGAGCCTTGGCTGCTCACTCTGCAAAATGGGAACATCCTGTTGGAGGTTGAAAGTGAAAGAATGTAATGTGTCAATGCAGCCCTCACGGTGACTCTGAGAAGCAGGTGTTGTCCCTGCTGCGATGAGGAGGAACTTGAGTTTTCTTCCCCCATGCTTGGGGAATTAACCCCCCCCACCCCGTGTGCCCCAGAGATCTCTTGTCATTTATGTGTCACTTTTCAGTGACATTTGGTATTTTTAAAATCCTTTGTCACTGCTCTTTATGTACCCATCCTACCTCTGGCACCAGAGTTTAAGCTTCTTGAAGGCAGGATCCAAAGGTCAATGTCATGGTTCAACTCCTGTTACAAAGCAGGGCTCAGTAAACGTGTTAAATGAATGGACAGGCGGATGGATGGTCTTTGGGGTCACTAGATGTTGGTGTCAGAAGTGGAGCCATGTAGAGAAACTATGAAGACAGTGGGTCTTGGGGCCTCTGGGTGGCTCATTTCGTTAAGCATCTGTGTTCAGGGGCGCCTGGGTGGCTCAGTGGGTTGAACCTCTGCCTTTGGCTCAGATCGTGATATCAGGGTCCTGGGATCGAGCCCCACGTTAGGCTCTCTGCACAGTGGGGAGCCTGCTGCCCCCTCTCTTTCTGCCTGCCTCTCTGCCTACTTGTGATCTCTCTCTCTCTGTCAAATAAATAAATAAAATCTTAAAAAAAAAAAAAAAGCCTCTGTGTTCAGCTCAGGTCATGATCCTAGGGTCCTGGGATCTAGTCCCACATCGGGCTCCTTACTTAGGAGGGAGCCTGCTTCTCCCTCTTCCTCTGCCTGCTGCTTCCACCGCTCGTGTGTGCGCTCTCTCTCTCTCTCTCTCTCTCACTCACTCATTCTCTCTCAATAAATGAATAAAAAATCTTAAAAAAAAAAAAAAAGACAGTGGGTCTCAGCTGGAGTGATTGTGCTCCTCCCCCATAGGGACATGAACACTTTCTAGGGACATTTTTGTTGTCATGACCTGGGAGAGAGGATGCTGTTGGCATCTCGGGGGGAGCAGAGCCCCAGAGATGCTGGGATGTCCGCCGTGCACAGGACGGCCTCACACAAAACTGGCTTCAGATGTTAGCTGTGCCAAGGGTGAGAAGTGTTGGATTGGGGGACGTGTAATCTAGTTATAAGCAACAGAGCAATAGGAAAAGACATTGCGTTCAAATTTATTTTTTTTTTAACAAATGCAAACGAGTCCTGTGTTGATGAAGTATTTTCTTACTGGGGTGATGAAGCGGGGTCGGTGTGCAATTTGCTTTGCGGGGGGGGGGGGTTAGGTTCTAAGGACAGCATACGGGAGGTGAGAATTCACATAGTTCAACTGACCCTGGGTCTTATTCATCTTTTTTTTTTTCCTTACCTGCTTTATTGAGATACAATTCACAGACCTTATGATTCACGCATTTAAAGTACAGAATTGGGGGACGCCTGGGTGGCTCAGTTGGTTGAGCAGCTGCCTTCGGCTCAGGTCATGATCCCAGCGTCCTGGGATCGAGTCCCACATCGGGCTCCTTGCTCAGCAGGGAGCCTGCTTCTCCCTCTGCCTCTGCCTGCCATTCTGTCTGCCTGTGCTCGCTCTCTCTCCCTCTCTCTCTCTGACAAATAAATAAATAAAATCTTTAAAAAAAAAATAAAGTACAGAATTGGGTGGTTTCTGGGAGAGGTGTGCAACCATCCCCGCCATTGATTTTGGGACATTATTTGTCTTTGTGTCCTTAAGCCCCGGGCGGCCTTGTGCCTCGGGTGACGGCCGCACATGTTGGCCGCATGCGGTTTATAGCAGCTTATAGTTCGTGGTGTCTGGTCCCTAACTTTGACAGGGACTTCTGAGTGCTCACCGTGTGCCAAGAGCTGCTGCAGGCAGGAGGCAAATGATCCTGGGCCCCTGCCTGGGCGTCCACTGTCCCCACGGAGCCGACAGCCCTGGAGGGGAGTGCAGCATAGGGAAAAAATCGTGGTTGAGGTAAGTTAGCATCAGGTCAGGTCATGTGAAATTACTGACCTTCAGTGATTTTTTTTTTAAGATTTCATTTATTTATTTGACAGAGATCACAAGTAGGCAGAGAGGCAGGCAGAGAGAGAGGAAGGGAAGCAGGCTCCCCGCTGAGCAGAGAGCCTGATCCGGGGCTCGATCCCAGGACCCTGGGACCATGACCTGAGCCGAAGGCAGAGGCTTTCACCCACTGAGCCACCCAGGCGCCCCAGTCTTCAGTGATTTTTTTTTTTTTTTAAGAGAGAAATGTTTTCTTTTCTTTTTAAATATTTTTTTATTTGAGAGAGAGACAGTGAGAGAGAGCATGAGAGGAGAGAAGGTCAGAGGGAGAAGCAGAGTCCCCATCGAGCTGGGAGCCCGATGAGGGACTCGATCCAGAGACTCTGGGACTGTGACCTGAGCCGAAGGCAGTTGCTTAACCAACTGAGCCACCCAGGTGCCCCCTTTAGTGATTTTTGACCCATGGCCCCAGTTGGCAAACGTTTTCTGGAAGGAGGCGGGTGGTGAATAGTTGTGGCTTTGCAGGCCGGGGTGAAATTGAGTGACAGCGCTTGGCGGCGGGCAGACTGTCTGGTTTCCATTTTATGTTTAAAAATGTGAAATCCAATCCTAGTTTGGGGGACAAAGCAGGGGGAGGGTCAGATCTGGCCCATGGGTGGTCGTCTGCCAACCCCCGGCCTATGCAAATGGCCATTTGTCTGGTTTTTGTTAGTCACGTGTGTGATACAGAATACATTAAGATACTGTATTGCATGTTCCATAACATATGGAACATTAGAGTATTACGATAGTATGTAAAACCTCAAGTAGTATCTGAAAGAAATATTTTACGACTGCATGTGAGTGCTCTACTGTAAATGTATGGAGCTCCATGAAGTGGCCATGGGGAAGTGTGGAGGGTGGCGAAGGGGGAGGACTGGTTCTGCTGAGGCCCAAAGACTGCCTCTGAGTTGAAGCTAGGGCAGTGAATGGGCAAGGGCTCCAGGCAGGGAGAACAGATTGTGCAAAAGCCCTGAGGCACAGAGTGGTCCAAGAGCAGTGAGTGCAGAGCTTCAGGCAGAGCGTCAGGATTGGGTTGCCGTTTGAACCTATCCCTTTGGCTCTGGGATGGAGGGGAGGCCAGCAACTAGTGAGGAGCCTGGGTAGTAACCTGGGTAACCCAGGTGTGGAATGGATTGAACGAATCAATCCCCTGTCTTCTAGTGGCACACCACTTTTTACTTTTATTATTTCATGAGAATAAAAGGACCCTGTGTTTATCAAAGAGATACCAGAGGCCATGGTGAGGTTCTCTTCCAGCAAATCCATGTGCTCTCATTTCCCTGATGATTTCTCCACTGTCTACTGTTTGAACCAGTGCCATCCGAGAGAACCAGAATGTAGGCCATGCTAGGAGTTTTAATTGGTTGCCACATTGAAAAAAAAGGCAGGTGAAATGATTTTAATGATCTGGTTTATTTATAAAGATCTATTATTAGAGTCTGCATGAGTGGCGGCAGAGGCAAAGTGGGAGAGAATCTCACGACCCCTGAGATCATGACCTACCTGACCTGAAACCAACAGCCAGACGCTTAACTTACTGAGCCCCCCCAGGGACCTGATATATCTTATTTATCTCTGTATAGGCAATATGTTAGCATTTCAACATGTAATTAATGAGATACTATGTGTTTTTTTTCCCCAGGCTAAGTCTTTGGATCCAGCGCGTGTGTGCGCACGCACACTTGTTAGATCCTGTGTGTGTGTGTTTGTGGGTGTGTGTATGTTCTTTCCTGTCTCCATTTAGTCTAGCCTCATTTTAACCACTCAGTAGCCCCCCCAAGGTGGTTAGTATATTGGACACTAAGTTTAGATGGTTTCTGTTATTTTGTTAAAAATCAAACTTATATAATAATATTTGTAGAGCCAGGGCATCTGAGTAGCTCAGTAGGTTAAGTGTCTCCCTTCAGCTCAAGTCACTATCCAAAGGTCCTGGGATTGAATCCCGCATCGGTCTCCCTGCTCCGCGGGGAGCCTGCTTCTCCCTCCCCCTCTGCCGTTTCACCTGACTGTGCTCTCTCGTGCGCTCTCTCTGTCAAATAAAATCTTAAAAAAAAAATACTATCTGGAGAGCTGTAAGTTGCCAGGAATGCACGCTCCTGCATTTAGTGATTTTTTTCCCCCCATTTTGACATATTGTGACGTATTGACGTATCACATAGGTAAAGTTCAGGTGTGTGACATGATAAGATGGTCTGATAAGCATTTATATTGTAGAACGATTATACAGTTAACACCTTCCTTCCCCACATTATTACCCACCCCTCCACCCCCGCCCAGTTTAGTGGTGATAATTTTTTAGATCTACTCTGTAACAGCTTTCAAGTATGTCATACAGTGTTATTAACGATCACCACCATGCTGTGCGTTAGATCCCTGGTGCGTCTTCATCTTATAACTGGAGGCTTATACCCTTTGACCAAGGTCTCCCCACTTCCCCTGCTCCCTAGCCCCTGGCAAGCACCGTTCTCTGTTTCCAGGAGTTCAGTGTTTTAATCTTTTAAATTTTTATTTATTTTTTACTTTTAAAGATTTTATTTATTTGAGAGAGAGAGTGCGCATACGCGAGCACACATGGGGAAGGGGTGTAGGGGGAGGGAGAAGGAGAGAATCTCAAGCAGGCTTCCTGCTGAGCGTGGAGCCCCACATGGGGCTCGATCTCATGACCCTGAGATCATGACCTGAGCCGAAATCAGGAAGTCAGTCACTCAACCCACTGACCCAACTAGGCACCCCTTCATTTTTATTTTATTTTTTAAAAAGATTTTATTTATTTATTTGACAAGAGAGACACAGCAAGGGAGGGAACACAAGCAGGGGGAGTAGGAGAGGGAGAAGCAGGCTCCCTGTGGGAGCGGGGAGCCTGATGCGGGGCTCGATCCACCCTGGGATCATGACCTGAGCCAAAGTCAGATGCTTAATGACTGAGCCACCCAGGCGCCCCTCATTTTTATTTTTTAAAAGTGTATTTTTTTAAAAAGTAATCTCTACTCCCAGTGTGGGTCTCGAACTCAGGAGACCCAGAGATCAAGAGTTAGTTACATGCTTCCCCGATGAGCCAGCTAGGTGCCTAAGTTCATCACTTTCAGAAAGCACGCGGAAATGAGAATGCAGTATTTGCCTTTCTCTGTTTGGCTTGTCCCTTGGCGTCAAGCCCTCACGGTCTCTTGGTGTGGTCCCCCACGGCACGATGCCTTCTCCGTTAACATCGGCATGATACCCCGTTGCGTCCGTATACAGCTCATTTTCTTACCCCTCTGTCGGCCAGGGGGCACTGAAGTTGCGTCCGGGGCTTGGCTGCTGTGAGCCATGTGGCTGGGGACCGGGGGTGTCCATCGCTCTCCAGGACCGGGATCCTGTTTCCTTCCGATATATTTGGTGATGTTGTACGGACTGGATTCCCGATTTATCACTGCTTTTATGATTCTCATTGTGTGGCTCCTGGTTATCAAGCTTAACCCGCACCACCTTGTTTTCCAGCTCTGAGGCTTTGGTCATGATATTAAGCAAAGTTGTTGACCTTCGGGTCAGGCTTTCTGTGTTTTCTTCAGCTCGAGGAATAATTCCTAAGGGGATTCCTCTCGTCATTGTTTGGAATAGCGAATAAGCGGAAAGGTTGGCAGCAACCCAAGTGGTGGGCAGTACTGGGTGGATAGATAGACCATGTCCTGCCCATTCCTCAGGGTAGTGGGGATGATTCCAGAAGAAGGTAAGAAATGAGGACAAGGCCTGCCTTCAAGATCCATTTTCTAAGGAGAAAAAAAAAAAGGACCCATTTTCTTTTTCTTTTCTTTTCTTTTTCTTTTTTTTAAGTGAAACCATCAAGATGCAGTCAACATATTTGGTATAAAACCTCTTGGGTAAAGAAATGGAAAAATAAGAATATGTAGTTGTATCTGCCTAAAGAATTCCAGAAGGGTACTCAGGAAACTCAATGTGGTTGGATTTGTAGACGGGGACGGAATGCCCGCGTCCCTGCAGAGGGGTGGGGAGACGGAGGCAGGAGTAACTTTATTACTGTTTGGCATACATAGATACACACCCAAATATACCCATATATCTGTACATACATATTAAAATCAGAGTCCCATACTGCCTATTAAAATCAGAGTCCCATACTGCCTATTAAAATCAGTTTAAAAAGAAGTTATTTTCTGTTATTCCCAACTCCTGCCATTTATAAAGTTTTTTTTTTTTGTTGTTGTTGTTTTTTAAAGATTTTGTTATTAGAGAGTGCAAGTGAAAGTAGGCAAAGCAAAAGGGAGACGCAGACTCCCCGCCGAGCAGGGAGCCCGACGCGAGGTTGGATCCCAGGACCCTGGGATTATGACCTGAGCCACCGAAGGCAGATGCTGAACCTACTGGGCCACCCAGGTGCCCCTGCTTCTGCGATTTAGTGGTCTTTCCAAAGCCCCTTCTCTGTGGGGGAGGCAGGGATTGTCTTTCAGAAAGTGGCCTAGGCGGGCAAAACCCCTGGTTCTAGCAGAGCAAGTGCTTTGGGGCTGAGTAAGTTTAGGGCTGGGCGAGGGGAGGATGACCCGGGGTATGGAGGCATAAAGGAGTGTCGGCCAACCCTTGTCTCCTGCCGACTCCAGTACCATGCACCCACTGCCTGTTGAAATGGTAGGAGTTTGCAGGTAACTCATGAAAATGTGGCCGGGACATCGGAGGAGGAGGATCTGGAACCAATCCCAGTACTAGCAGTGACATTTATTGAGCGCCTACTATATGCTCTGGCCTGTACTTAATTGCACGCTTGTTTTCTTCATTCCGTTGGTATCCCCCACTTTACAGCTGTGGAAACTGAGGCTTGGTTGCTTGCCCAGTGTTACGTAGTGAGAAGCTGACACTCTGCCTATCTGATAAGGGGCGTGTTTGGGGAGTATGGATTCTAAACTTGCTGAGGGGAGGGACTCTGGTTAATGGGGTTTCTCAGCCCCAGCACTGTTGCTCTTGAGGGCTGAGCACCTCCCCAGTGTGGGGCTGGCCTTGCATTATCGGTCAGTGTCCCTGTCTTCTGCCTGCAAAGTGCTCAGAGCGTAAGTTCCACCCCAGTAGTGACACCGGAGGTGTCTCCAGACATTGTCACGTGTGTGGCCTGCAAGAAAACTTGAGGCGAGTTTCCAGAGAACCACTCTCTGGAAGAAATGTCAGAAAAAGGCATGAAATCCATGGTCCCCACATCACTCAGAGTGGAAGTTACAAATGCCTGTAATGGCCTATGAGTCCTGCATGGTCTGTCCCTCCCTGCCCCTTGCCTTCCTCCCTGACTTCATTTCCCATTACTGTTGACTCATATTGACCTCTCTGTTGTTGCTGCAAAGTACCAGATGTGTGCCTACCGCAGGACCTTGGCACTTGCTGTTTCCTGTGCCCCCCCCACCCCCCAATGGCCTTTTGGCTTACTCCCTGGTTTCTTTAATGTGTCATTGAAATACACCTTCTCAGCAAGGTCTTCCCAGTTCTCTGAGTCCTTTTATCATAACACACTTGCATGCATACGCATATATGTGTGTGTGTGTTTATACATGTGTTATGTATTTTTTTATATGTGTGTATTTTTATCTCATTTACTCTCTGTGTCCTTTTTTTTTTTTTTAAAGATTTTATTTATTTATTTGACAGAGAGAGAGAGAGCACAAGAAAGCAGAGCAGCAGGCAGAGGGAGAGAGAGAAGCAGCCTCTCTGCTAAGCAGGGAGCCTGATGCGGGGCTCGATCCCAGGACCCTGCAATCATGACCAGAGCCGAAGGCAGCCGCTTAACCAACTGAGCCATCCACGCACCCCACTCTGTGTTCTCTTAAAAGGCTGTCAGCTCCAGGAGCACAGGCCCTTTGCCCTGCTGTTCACAGCTGGGTCCTCAGCAGCTAGGAGCATCAGTAAACAGATGAATGCTGTCGGGCCTATTTACTGCTGTGTCCCCAGATCTACTCCTCTGGCTGGCACATGCCTGATGCCTCCCAGGTCCCTGGAATGGGACCAAATGGAGGATTTCTGAAGCTCCAGAGTGTGATCGGAGGAGAGGAAGTGGCTGGGGACAGAATCAGCAGAAACAGTCAGGGCCACATGGAGACCATGAGGGCAGGTGCGTGCTTTGTAGGGAAGGGCCCGTCATGGGGACAGTCGGGGTCAAGGCAGGTCAGAGCAAGTTGCCTGCTGCTGTTGACATTTGGACACCGGTGACAGGCAGCCATGGCTCTGTTTTCGCTTAGCTGTCAGTCCTTTCAAGACAGGAGTTCCGGCTTGGCAAGGAGCCCCTGTCCTTGTCTTTCTAAGATGGTCAGTTCTGCACCTTGGGGGTGGGGTGGTCAGGGTTCAGTGAGGACTTGGGGCTCTTCCTTGCGCAGAGCCATGCCCTGCCTTCCTTGGGGGCTGGGGGTAAGGTCTGGATGTGGCCCTTCCACCCCCCCCCCCTTAATGTTTCTGGGCTTTATTCTTAGCTCTGGTGAGTCAGAGGGCAAGGAAAGGCTGTAGCTCAGCCCGCAGCAGGCAGGGCCATGGCAGCCCGCGTGATGTTGTCACCTGCCGCTGTCTGCCCACCCCCCACACCCCGGGCTGCACCAGCCTCTCGCGGTGCAGCCTTAGACCTCCCAGTCTCTCTCGGGCTTGTGCTGGGGAAGCAGAGGCCCCATGCCATCCGTGTAAACAAGATTAATGTCCAGAAGCCCAGCGGGCCCTGACCCAGCTGACCTGCCTACTGTCTTTCCTCATGCTCTTTTTCTCTCCTTGCTTTTGCTTCAGAGTTGTCCCTTGGCTGGGTGTCTCGCCCTTGGATCGGTTCTGGAGCCATGGACTATGGCTCTGTAGGCAATCGTGACCTCACCTCTGCTCCCCAGAGAGGGGGCTCATTGCTTGCTTATGTCCTGCTGATTTCCTTCTGTGCCTTTGCTGGGGCCCTGAAGCCGGCCTTATCTGTGTTTGAATCCAGGTCCCACCCATGTGCCTTCTGGGAAGTCTTCTAACCTCTGTTTGCTTCTCTGTAAAATGGGTTGCAGGACCTGCCCCATAGGGCATGGCTCCAATGATAAAACAGAGCGATGGACAGTAAAGCAGGAACACGGGCGCCTGGGTGGCTCGGTCGGGTAAGCGTCCGACTCTATCTCAGCTCAGGTCTTGATCTCAGGGTTGTGAGTTCAAGCCATCATTCTGGATGTGGAGACTACTTAAAAAAATAAAAGTAAATAAATAAAACCGTCTGTGGTTTGTATGGGCTTCTGTCCTATTAGTGCTCTGGTCAGCCTGAGCTGTGGCCCTATGGGTTCTCACTGGCTTCATGGCCGGCCTGCTCTGCACCCCCGTGGACCCCAGCCCATGCTGCCCGGAGCTGATGAGGCATCTCCGTGCAAGCTAAGCCCTTGACCTTGTGGTCTGTGCTGCAGATTCCATTATTAGATCTATTTGCAGATGAAGGAGACCAGGGCCGGAGAGGTTATCTAACTTTCTGAAGGTCAAGGGGCAAAAGTAAGCGTTGGTGTCTGGATCCAAACTCAGGCCCTTCGATTCCAGGGTCCCTAGTCTTTGTTACTCTTGCTTGTAGTCATCTTACTTATTCTGCATTTTTGGACAGGTGGATACCACATGGCGTCTTGTCCCCATGCCTTTGCCCCTGCCGCCCCTCTGCCTTGGACATGCTCTGCTCCCTGCCTCTCGCCCTGATCTTTGCTTACCTAGCTGTTTCTGATGCTTGCACTCTTCCCTGCTGAAATGTCACCTTCCTGGACCCTCGCCTTGCCACTTGCTGTCCCAACACCCTTCCCTTTCCTGTATAGGGAACATTGCTCTTCGCGGTTACGTGTTATGACCTTCTATCTTTAGTGTGAGTCTCAAGGGGGCACGGACTGTGTCTGATTTATCCCATAACCCCTTGATTAGTCCAGAGCTTGGCACAAGTAGGTACTCAATAAATACTCTGTTATGTGATGGAGAGAAGGAATGAGTGAATGAATGAAACTAACCAACCAACGGACCAACCCTGTGTTTTAGTGATCGGTTTCTTGGCTGGGAACTGAACCCGGAACCCTCTGGGTCATATTGTTTAACCCTGCTGATTATTCTGTAACAGCTGGGTTCTAGAACTAGTCTCATTTCACAGATCAAGAAACCGAGGCCGGGTGAGGCCATTGCTTTAGGGTGGTAGGGGCAATTTTTGCCTCCCCAGGGGATATTGGGCAATGCCTAGGGACGTTTTTGGTTGTCACAGCTGGCTGTGTTTGCTGCTTGCAAGTGATGGGACCTAAGTTGCTGTGAAATGGGTTTATAGCACCTGTCTCCTTGTTTGTGAGGATTAAATGGGATGTGTGCTTACTGGTATCTCTTGGAGACAGGTTAGGGATGCTATTGAACATCCCTTGATGCACAGGATAGCCCCCCAAATCAAAGAATTTTCTGGTCCCAAATACTAGTAATGCTGAGGGCAAGAAACCCTGCTTTCAGGTGAAAGGTCGAAACCAGAACCCACATCCTCCATCCTTGTGTTCTTAACCCTCCCCTTGCACTGTGCACGTTGGGAAGGCGGGTGGGGCAGCTGCATCATATTTCCACATCTGGGTCAGAACGTTGCTTCTCCGTTCTGCACAGATGAGCTTGGCCTCCCTAAGGCCTGAGGACATTTAGTGGATGCCCTGCCTCAAAGAATGTCGCCTTCCCAGTTGCCCCAGGCCGGGCGGTGAGGCTGTGGACCTTGAAAATCCCATAGAGTTCCAGGCACCTGGCCAAGGTGGTACAGCCTGGGAGGTCAGGGCTCACTGTCAGACTCTGTGGGTTCAAGGCCTGGCTCTGCCTCCTTCCAGCTCTGTGGCCTTCAGCAAGTTCCATAATCTCTCTGGGCCTCAGAGGCCCCCCTGTCCAAAAAGGGAGAGTTCGAATAGTCTCGATCTTGTAGGGGTTTGGATGGACTCACGCTTGGCGAACACTTAGCACTGTGCCAGACATTTCAGCTCTTGGTCGCCCAGTAAATATGTGTTTTCTTTTTGTTCCCAGCTCAGCATTTTAGAAATGTCTACCCTCAAATCCCTGCTGTTGCTGTTTATTTATTCAAAGTGCGAATTCTTTTTGTTATTATTAGTTTAGAGGTAATACATGCAGCGTGAAAAATCCAAACAGTGCTAAAGATAATAGAACAAAATGAGTAGTGTCTTCTCAGCAGCTCCAGCCTGCCCCCCTGGAGATAGTCCCTGTTGGCTTTTTTTTTTTTTTTTAAATCCTTCTAAGAAAATTTCCCTGCCTACAGAAGCATCTCTATACCCTTTCACGCTTATTTTAAATGGGAACAGTAGTACGTGCATGTGATTTAAAAACAAGCAAACAGAACATTCTCTTAGGTATACAGAGGCATCTACACTTGGATTCAAATTCCTGGCTACCCGGGCGGCTTGCCGGTTATATGACTTGGCCTCCGTTTCTGTTATCTGTAAAATGGGTGCATTCTAGGGCTTGCCTCCCAGAGTTGTTAGTGGGGATTAAATGTGATCTAAAGCACTTAGCTCAGTCCTGGCACAGGCCACTAAGAACCTCCATAAACCTTTGGTCTTTTTGTTTCTGTTGGTGGAGGATGGTGCTGCGTAATTTCTTACCAGCATGTGTTTGCTCAGCTGTCATCGTTGCCTGGAGCTCTTTTCTGTAATAGCACCCAGCCCCCACCATTATTCTCAGCCCCTATGTGCTATTCTTTAGGGCATGTGCTGCCACTGGACATGCATATAGCTGTTCATGTATCTATTTATTATTTGCACGTTTTAATGGAACGATCTTCTGAGAGTAGAAACTTGACCTCCGGACGTTATTGGAACATGGTAGTCTCCTGATACATAATTGTCCACTGAGTGGTAGAAAGCCACCTGTTACGAGTTCCTGAGGTGATCAAATCGGGGAGAGGACCTTCATGCCCCATTGGAATGCCAAGTTCAAAGTAGGTCCTTGTAACTAAATAGGTCAGAGCAACCCTTACTCCCAGATGCAAGTGACCCAGATTCGTCATCGCCTACCCTGGCTGTTGCTGGCCGTTTGCTTGCCGTCCTCTCTGGAGCCACCTGTCCTGTCCCGAGGTCAGCCCGTGGGGCCCTGAGCAGGGCTGTTTCCCTCGGCCCTGGTGTCCCTCTAGAGTTGTGTGGACCAGGCTGGAGCGGCAGGCCGTGGGGGGAAGCCCCGCGGGGCCCCCGCCGAGGAGATACCCCAGTATACAGTTCTTCAGTGACCAGCTCGATGGTGCTGGGAGGGCTGGTCAGCATCAGGACCACTCCTTGTGGGGCTTGGCGGCCCTGGGGTGGTTTCTGGACCTGACCCAGCCCAGGGCACCTGTGGTTCCTGTGGGAGAGCCATCGAATGGAGCTGAGGAGGGCCCCGAGTTAATGTGAGGGCACATGTGGGCAGAATAATGGCCCCTCCACGGGTGCCCCTGGCCTGGTCCCCAGAACCCATGAATATGGGATGTTGCACAGCAGAGGGGAATGAAGATGGTAGGTGGAAATAAGACTGTTCGTCATAGTCGACCTTGAGATGGGAGGCGTCCTGGGTGGGGCCTGGAGTCATGGGGTCTTTGTCAGCAGAAGAGGGAGACAAGAGGAGTGCAAATGAGAAGTGTCAGCCTGAGTAGCACTTGGTCTGATGCTCTCGGCTCTGAAGATGGCAGAAGGGGCCATGATCCAAGGAACGTGGACTGCTTCTAGAATCTGGAAGAGGCAAGGAAATGGGTCCTGCCTTAGAGACTCCCAACAGAATGCAGACCAGCCCAAACCTTGATTATAACCCACCGAGACCCCTTTCAGATTCGTGACCTCTACAACTGTGGGATTCAGCAAGTATGTTACCATAAGCCACCAAGATGGTGATCTGTAACAGCAGCCATAGGCAGTGGGTACAGGGAATGGGTTCTGAGCTCGGTGATGACTGGGAGACTCACGTTTTCCTCTTGACCCAGATTTTTCATGGGCACAGGCACAGCTCCAGAAGGCCCTGCTAAAATTCCCATGTTCCCTATCATGAGGAGCCAGCATGGGGGGGGGTGGACACCACTCAGGAGTCAGGCTTCCTAAGTTTGAGTCCCAGCCTCGTCACATACAAGCTGGGTGACCTGTGACACCTTGTTTGTCTTCCCTGTCTCCCATTTCTTCAAATGGCAAAGCACCATCAAAATAAAACCTCCCTTTTAGGTAGTCATGGGGGTTAAATGAATTAATTCATTTTGAATGCATAGAAATAGTGCCTGGCACATAGTTAGCTCACTTAATGCTAAGTGGTATCACTATTAACAGTATCAATGTAAGATCGTCATCCTTTTTTTTTTTTAAAGATTTTGTTTATTTGAGAGAGAGAGAGAATGAGAGAGAGAACAAGCATGAGAGGAGAGAGGTCAGCTGAGCAGGGAACCTGATGTGGGGCTTGATCCCAGGACTCCAGGATCATGACCTGAGCTGAAGGCAGTCACTTAACCACCTGAGCCACCCAGGGGCCCCCGTGTAAGATCATCATCTTAAGAAGTACAATGGTATAGACTTCATTTATTTTTATTACTGACAATACTCCTTTATTGAATGTGCGGGCCCCTGTGTATATGTAATTTTATTTAACCTTTAGAATAGCTGTAGGAGATACGTATTCTCAGTCTTAGAGATGAGGTTCGGAGAGGTTAAGTAACTTGACTAAGGTGACAGAGCAAATAGAGAAGAAAATTGGGTCTAGGAGACAAGGGGATAGATAGTCTTTTTGGGAGATGGGGTAGGGTGGTGGGGAAGGAGAATACGAAAAGGGGGGAACATAAGGGAAAAAGTAGGCCCTTAAAAAGTCAGCTGAAGGGGCACCCGGGTGGCTCAGTTGTTAAGCGTCTGCCTTCAGCTCAGGTCATGATCTCAGGGTCCTGGGATCGAGTCCCACACTGGGCTCCTTGCTCATCGGGGAGCCTGCTTCTCACTCTCCCACTCCCCTAGCTTATGTTCCCTCTCTTACTGTGTCTCTCTCTGTCAAATAAATAAACAAAATCTCGAAAAAAAAAAAAAAAGTCTGCTGAAGAGGTCGTATATAATAGTAATAATATTTATATGGGTTTTTGGGTCCTCTGAGGGGAGGAGATGGTAGTAGCCCCATTTTGCTGGTAGGCTGTTTGGGCCCCAGAGAAGATCAGAGATTTTACCCAGAAGTATGCTCCTGGTAATGGTACAAAACCTCAATTCATGCATGTCAAATTCAGAATCAGTTTATGTAAAAGTTCACTCAGTGGATCAGAATTTGTATTATTAGAATACTTTATATTGTGAGACACAACTTTGTATTGTGAGAGCAAACGCATTTTAAACTTGTGTAAACAATTAAGTGAATTTATTGGAGGGGGCCAGTGGGAAGGAGGACTGCAGGTTAAGTTTGATCCAGCAGCACACCCCCTACCCCCACCGGCCCCACATGGCACCAAGTACAAGTTTCTTTCATCTCCATCTTTTATAATGTCCATTTCATTCTCAGTTCTCCACAGAAGTGACACTCCTTCCTTCCCCCACCCCCTGCCAACTTTTGGTGCTTCCCTTGTAAATGGCAGAGACACCTGTAACATCCCACATCCTCACCCTGCATCACTGGGGACAAGAGAGTAGTCTCCTTGATGTGAGGGTTGATGTGGATCAAGATGTCTTAGTTCCTGGTGCCTCGCTATCATCATCTGTGAAATGGGCATAGCAGCAGTGCCTCTCCTTGTGAGGATTTAGGCACATGCCTGGTACATCGGTGCTCAGACTGTGGTAGTTGTCATTTTTCAGCCCTGAGAGAGAGGGATGTGAGATGACAGTGCTCTGTAGAAATGTTGTGAACTCCCAGAGCTCGTGGGTCAAGCCGCCTTGGAGTTGTGCCCCCCACCGCCATCCTCGAGCGGCAGGGCTGAGGTAGGGGGGGTGATCACATAAAAGGGTGATGAAGCTGTCGATATGTCCTGTCCAGAGAAGCCTGGGTTGGGGGAGCCAGTGATGCACTTTCTGTATTGAGATTTTCTCGGGCGGGTTCCCCACGGTGCACTGGCTGGGTTAGCACTGTTTTCTGGACTCGCTTCTCCCGGGGTTGAATTTTGTCACCGGTATTGGGTTAATGGCCGCTCCGTTAGCAGAGTCCGAGAGCTTGATTTCTGGAGCTGCCCAGATCAGAGGGAGAGCTGCTGGAAGGAAGAGCAGGGTAGCTGTCTGCCCCGGGGTTGCGAGCAGTGAGTGGCCCTCAGACTCTCCGTGAATTGTCACCCTTGCTTAAGCCTTCCCCTGGCCTTCCACATTTGCTGTTTCCTGCCAAAACCCCAAACAGCGGGGTTACACTGCTGCTCTCCAGGGGTGGCCAAGGGGATCTCCCTGCACAGAAGGTTCCTTACAGTCCCAGCCGGTGAGGGACACACTGGAGGCCCCAAGGCCGCTGTCTTCACTCCGGTGACAGTTGTCGGGGCCCTCTTTGGCAGGGTGGGGGCAGGGGGCATACCGGCTTCCTCCTGCAGCCGTGAAATTTCACATTCACAAGCGGATTTCCCTTTCTCACGTGCACCCTCCTCCCCTCCCCATCTAGCCCGGGCTCCTCCCTCCCGCCTCTCCCTGCAGGTCAGGGCCGGCGTGTGGCTTGGAGCAGGAAGCTGCCTTCTGAAGGGCTGGCGCCAGCCTTCGCTGAGCTGAGCATTTCTCCTTGCCAGGAGTTCCGTGTCCTTAGGTGCTCCCTGGTTTCCTCTTGCTTCCTTCCTAACTCGAGCGTCTCCCTGCCCTCTGAGCCTCCTGCATCTGGGCTGCGCTGGTGGTAGTGGCGGGGATTTTGGCAAAATCTTGGCATCTGCTACTCACAGTCACCACTTGTCTCTAGAGTATGCCGGTCCTGGGCGATGCCCCGTCACACAGTGTGCCCTTTGCTACTGGCTGAAACCACTCCAGGGTTTTCCTGACCACTTTCCTGGGGAGGAGACTGAGCCTGGAGAAGGGAAGTGACCCGCACAGGTTCACCTGAGGTCAGGGCCCAATTTCAGTCCGCGTCCGCTTGACCAGGACGTCCGAGGTCCTAGCCAGGCTCTACCTGGATGGACTGTTTTGTTTTTTTTAGATTTTATTTAATTATTTGGTAGAAAGAGAGAGAGAGCAAGCAGGAGTGGGGGGGTAGGAGCAGAGGGAGAAGCAAACTCCCCGCTGAGCAGGGAACTTGATGTGGGGCTCCATCCCAGGACCCTGGGATTGTGACCTGAGCTGAAGGCAGATGCCTAATGACTGACCCACTCAGGTGCCCTGGATTGTTTTTTTTTTTTTCAAAGCAAAGTAGGAAATAAAGTGGGGGAGGGGAGATGAGGTGAGGGGAGGCATGGCCAGAGCCATTTACTCAGTAACTTCTGGGTACCTGCCAGATGAGGAGGATAGGTGTCAAGAGTAAAATACACATGGCCCTGGCACTGAGTTCCTTGCATGGTCCTTGTAGGACAGAGGTAGTGGCAAGGAAAAAAAAAGCATTGCAAAGATTGGGCAGTCGGCCTGATGATTTGGGGAGTGGGGAGGAAAGCTTCCTAAAGGAGATACACAAGTTGGGTTTTGAAGGATGTATAGGAGTTTGTTATAGTGGAAAGACACTGTAGGGAGAGCATGTAGCAGGAGGTATCCCAAAGAAGCATTCATTTGACCAGCAGCTAGGGAGTGCCTTGAAAGCAGGAACCAACGGCCCTCCCGAATCTCCAGTGCCTTGAGCAATGCCTGACCCATGTGTGGTAAATGCTCCTTTGAGTGAATGCCTGAGTTGGCCCACTGGGGAATAGGGTGGGAGAAGTTGTAGGAGAAACAGACAGGGCTCAGATGTGGAAAACCTCAGGAGACACAGCAAGGATCACCTTTTGAAGGTGATAGGGAACCATCTGTGGTTGTGTTACCCAAAGGAGAGGGGACAATCTGATCTGTCCCATCTCTTAACACAAATAATTAAATCTGTGACTTTTCCTCTGAGCAGGAAAAAATCTTACTGCTTTTAAACACATATGGAAAGTTTTCCCGGTTCCCTCATGATAAAGGGAAAAGGAATTTAAGCTATAGTGAGCTATTTTCCACTACCATGTCTGTAGAGATCAAAAAGCTTGTAAAACATGGTGTTCTGGAAGGAGTCATCCTTGTACCTTGTTTGGTGGAGTATGAACTGATAACCACCGTGAAGGGCAGTGTTGGTCTCAGTTTTAGATGTATGCACCTTTTGTACCAGCTGGTTCACTTCTAGAAAGTCATCTTTTAACTATGTTTGCCTGTGTGTGAAATGAGGCATTTCCCGGGTTATTAGTTCATTGCTGCGTGGTTCGTCTGTTAGAACAACCCGGTGCCCTTGTCAGCAGGAGGCTGGTCAGATAAAGTCAGGTCCATCATACAGTGAATACCAAGTACCTGAAATAAAGAATGAGG
Source organism: Enhydra lutris kenyoni (assembly GCF_002288905.1). Lineage (NCBI taxonomy): Eukaryota > Metazoa > Chordata > Mammalia > Carnivora > Mustelidae > Enhydra > Enhydra lutris. Next base: position 3,201,872 of record NW_019154129.1, on the reverse strand, counting down.
AAACCCTTCCCTTTGTGGTGTGGGATGACCTTTAAGACCTGTTATTAAGAGAAAAAAGCTGGGTGCCTGGCTGGCTCAGTCGATAGAGCGAGTGATTCTTGATCTTAGGGTTGTGAGTTTGGGCCCCCCCCCACTTGGTGTAGAGATTATGTAAATAAATAAACGGAAAAAAAAAAAAAACCCGAGAAAAAGCAAGGTGTAGAACAGTGTGAGGAGTATGCTTCCTTCCATTTGAGAATAGAAAATAGGTATTTTTGTTAAAATATATACACATAAATTATTTTCTAGAAGGACACATGAGAAACCAGTAATGGGTGCTGCTGGAGACAGGGCCCTGGGGGGTTAGGGCCTGGGATGGGAAGATGGCTTGTCCCTTTTATCTTTGTTTGAAAGAAAATACCATTAAGGTCTCAAGAATAAAACAGCTGTTACTGAAAAAATCGGTTTCTAATACTGTGTTTAAAAAAAAAAAAAAGGCAAGGTACAGCACAGACTATGTATTATACTTTTTGGGAAAACAAAATTGATACACTTTATCTGGATGATATTTGGAAGAGCACACAAGATGTTAACAGTAGTTTTGCCTGTGGGGATGGGATGCGGGGCTCAAAATTCAGAGGGAGACTTATTTTTTACCGTATGTATGCCATTTTGTGTAGTTTGAAAAAATTTTAACACATAAAATGTGTGACCTGTTAAAAGTAAATTAATAGAAACATGGATGTATGAGTGCCTGGGGGGTCGGGTACGTGGGTGGGTAGATGGATGGATTATTTGGTGCATAGGTGGATAGATGGATGGGTGAGTTGGTGCATGGGTACGTAGATGGATGGGTGAGTTGGTTCATAGATGGGTAGATATTGGGTGGGTAGATGCATGTGTGGGAAGAGATGGGTGGATAGATAGATGGGTAGATGGATGGATGAGTTGGTGCATGGGTCGGTAGACGGATGGGTTGGTGTGTGGGTGGGTAGATGGATGGGTTGGTGTGTGGGTGGGTAGGTGGATGGTTGGGTTGGTGTGTGGGTCGGTAGATGGATGGGTTGGTGCATGGATGGGTAGGTGGATGGATGGGTTGGTGCGTGGATGGGTAGGTAGATGGATGGGTTGGTGTGTGGGTCAGTAGATGGATGGGTTGGTGCACGGGTGGGTAGATGGATGGGTTGGTGCATGGGTTGGTAGATGGATGGGTTGGTGCGTGGGTGGGTAGGTGGGTGGATGAGTTGATGCATGGATGGGTAGATACGTGAGTGGTGCATGGGTGGGTAGATACACAGATGCATAGATGCATGGGAAGAGAGTGGGTGGTAGATAGATGTGTAGGTGGATGGATGGGTGGGTGGATGTGTGGGCAGGTAGATACATGTCTATGGATGCACGTATGGATGTCCAGATAAGTGAGATAACTTTGGCTGTCGTCGGGGAGGACTGAATGGGGCCAGGAGGTCTGGAAACAGGGAATGGTTAGGAAATTATTGTCATAGTCCAGGCAAGGAATGATTGGGTCAAGCATCAAGTTATAGAAATGTGTCACGCACGAACCAAGCTTCTGGTATACATAACTGCATGTATTAAGGCCCAGCATTGTTTTTACTAGAAGCGCAAATTCCTTTGGAATGAGATTTTTCTGGCAGCTGCTCAGAAACGGTTCTGTATATAATAACCACCAACAGTTTAATCCCCTTTTCCACCATCACTTTAAGAATTAGAAGTGATGCGGAATCAGTTAAAATAATCACTCTTTGATATAAATCACACTTAAACTCTTATTCACAAGACTGTCTTCCAAATGCCCAAATCCACAGAGGCATGACCTTTGTCCTTTTTTAGGGTTTCTTTGTGTCTAGAAGTTTCCCACCTAATCCCTCTGTGTGCGTTGACCTTTTTAAGTTTATTTTTCAATGATTTCTTGTTCTTGGTTCTGGAGAAATAACTGTTTATATCACAGAATAATTACATCTCTGAAGAACCAGTTTGGGTACCCGGTAAAGACCCACTCACTCACTCTTTTTTAAAGTCAGATCCTTTTTTTGTTTGTTTTTTGTTTTTAAAGATTTTATTTATTTATTTGACAGATCATAAGTAGGCAGAGAGGCAGGCAGAGAGAGAGGAGGAAGCAGGCTCCCTGCTGAGCAGAGAGCCCAACTCAGGGCTTGATCCCAGGACGCTGGGATCATGACCTGAGCTGAAGGCAGAGGCTTTAACTCACTGAGCCACCCAGGCGCCCAAAGTCAGATCCTTTCTTTTCTAACCATCTTTTTTTTTTTTTTTTTTTAAAGATTTTATTTACTTATTTGAGGGAGAATGAGTGAGAGAGAGCATGAGAGAAGAGAAGGTCAGAGGGAGAAGCAGACTCCCCAAGGAGCTGGGAGCCGGATGCGGGACTCGATCCTGGAAGTCCGGGATCATGACCTGAGCTGAAGGCAGTTGTTCAACCAACTGAGCCACCCAGGCGCCCTTTTCTAACCATCTTAATAACCATTTTGAAGTGTACCCTCCAAGAGTGTTAAGTATATTCACATGGTTGTGCATAACTAGGTCTCTTTTCTGAGAAGCTCAGAGCTTGTATCTTGATCAGATTATCAGATGTGTTTTTTAAGTGAAATGATCTTTTTGTTCCATTACCTTTTCTTCAATGGTCTTGAATGTACCTTGAACGCTTAATACAAAACCATAAGGTTCCGGGTTCCTTGGAGTTCCTTGGTGGTCTCACTTACTGATCGTGGGGAGGCTGCAGGGACCAGACATAGCTGGAGTTTTCTGGAGGGCGCACTGTCCTGTGGTGGAGAGAAAATGCTAGGAGGGAGGTAGGGGGCCTGGGGCCTGAGGCCAGCTGGAGCACACGGGGCCTGTCCTGAGATGGGCTGTTCCCCAGCTCCTGCTGATGGTTGTGAGGCGGGAACTTGGGCCTGGTGCTGTCAGATTTTTCTATTTAAAGATTTTATGCATTTATTTGTCAGAGAGAGAGCACAAGCAGGGCAAGGGGCAGGCAGAGGGAGAAGCAGGCTTCCCACTGAGCAGGGAGCCCCATGCAGGGCTCGATCCCAGGATTCTGGGATCGTGACCTGAGCCAAAGGTAGATGCGTAACTGACTGAGCCATGCAGACCCCCAGGCTCCCTCTTTTGTATGACGCTGGAACTTGCCCCAGTTCCCCGGACCTGTGTGTTCTCTGAGACAGTACCTGCCTTCATGCCTTATTTTTGTTTCACGGTCTTTCTGGCTGCTGATCTCTCCAGTTTACATGTTCTTCCTAAGAGGCCCTTGGGTGTAGGGTCTTCTCTATTTTCTTAAACCCCATCGTATTGTGGTTTTGATGTCCACATGGACGCCTGTCCCTCCTTGGTGCCACCTGTTGACCCTGAACCTGTTTCTGTCCTCAGGCGTGGGATGTCACGTGGAACACCAGCAACCCTGACTTCACCAAGTGCTTTCAGAACACGTTCCTCGTGTGGGTGCCTTGCTCCTACCTCTGGGTCTGCTTCCCCTTCTACTTCCTCTATCTCTCACGCCATGACCGGGGCTACATTCAGATGACCTATCTCAACAAAACCAAAACTGTAAGTCACTTGGGATTTCATTGTGGTTGGGGAGGTGGGGTGTGCTTGGGTTGGGGACTGGTGGTTGGTGAAGACTGATGTAGGTCTTCTGCTTAACCAAGTTCCTTTTTCTAGAAGGCAGACTTTTGACGAGGCTCTGGGTTCAGACGTGGGTGCAGACGTGGGCTCTGCCTCTTGCTAGCTGTATGACCTTGAGCACGTGTTCTGACTTCCCTGAGCCCCTCCTTCCCTATCATTACAGTGAACATGAGAGGCTCGACCTCGAGATTATCAGGAAATAATTGGGAGGTCTTCCTATCTGAGCTGAGGGTTTCTTTTTTATTTCCAAAAAAAACCCCACAAAACAACAACAACAACAAAAAAAACGGTTTACCTTGAAACCATTTCAAACTTCTGGAAAGAGTGTCAAGGAAGATCCCAGGAACTCCCCCCACCAGCCCTGAATACCCATTATTCACAGTCACCAAATTCTAACATTTTGCCACACTTTTTTGCGATCGGCTCTTCCTCTCTCCATACACATATATGATTTATTTTTTCAGAATCATTTGAGAACCGGTAGCGTCTGTGCTATCTTTACTCGGTTTTTCCAGCATGTCTTTTCTCAAAACAGGGACATTCTCTTACATCATGACAGTACGGTTACTAAATTCAGGCAATTTAACATGGACACAATACTTTTAAAAAAATCTGTCCGTATTCTGCAATTTTGTCCCTTGTTCCAGTCCTGTCCTTTCTTAGTACGGCTCCCCCAAGCCCATTCAAGACCCAGTCTAGATTCATGCAGTGTTTTTGTTTTGTTTTTTTTTTTTTTTAAAGATTTTTATTTATTTATTAGAGAGAGAGCAAGAGGGAGAGAGAATCTGAAGCAGACTTCACGCTGAGTGCAGAGCCCAGCGTGGGGCTCGATCTCTCCACCCTGAGATCATGACCTGAGCCAAAACCAAGAGTTGGATACTTAACAGACGGAGCCACGCAGGCGCCCCTCATATGGCGCTTTTAGTCATGGTGCCTCTTGTGTTTTTCTTTCATCTGGAAGAATACCTCACCTTCCTTTGGCACTGACCTATTGAAAGAGCCTGGGCCAGTTCTAGACTGAGTTCCTCAGTTTGGGTCTGCGTGATGTCTCATGCCATGTCCAGCTGGAAAACCATGGAAGCGGAGTTGTGTCCCTCGGGGGTGTTACAGCTGGGGGGGGTGGTGTTCATCCACTCCGGATTGAGGGGGTTCATTTTGATCGCTGGTCAGAGTGTTGCCTGGTTTCTCCAGTTGTACAGGGACCGTGTCTCCCCTTCGAGAATAAACATTCTCCGGGAAGACATGTGGAGTGCAGTCCCATGTCATGTTCCTCATTCCACTTTCTCTTCTCCACTTAGCATGTATCTCACTTCATTTGTACAGCCACGTTTCCCAAGACTTAGTTCCCCCCAAACAGGAAAACTTGAATGTGTTTTTACTGAAACTGCCCCTTTGCCTACAGTACCCCCATCCAGATGTGTCTCATTCATACCACACAAAATGCTAATGATTTCTCTATGGTGTCTAGATCTAATGTCTTCCTCTCAGACCTTTGGGAGCACTTTGTACTTTTTTGGCAGAGCAACATCTCCCTTTAAAATGTAGAACAGATTTTGCAAAGAAACCAACAAAAAGCTTTGCTCAAAAAGCCTCCAGTAGCTTCTCATCATGGGGAATAAAATCCTTACCATGGCCCAGGCTGATCTAGCCCCAGGCTCCTCCCCCGCCATCTCCCACACTCAGCGCTTATTCCACAGCAACCATAAACCTGTCACACATGTTCTCTACCTCAGGGCCTTTGCACTTGTTGATCCTCAGAACTGATTTGTTCTTTCCCTCAAATATCCACATTTGGCTCCTTAGCTGTATGTCACCTGATTGCATAGGGCCCTCCCTGACCACCCCGTGTTACCTGTTGTCTTTTTTCTCCTGGTACTTATCACCCTCTGGTATCATATTATATATTTTTCAGTTTGTTTCTTGCCCATTTTTTCCCCATTAGAATTTCCGCTCCATGAAGGCAGGGACCTTTGTCAGTTTTGTTCATTGTTGTATCCTTCGCACTTTGGAAACAAGGTGGCCCACAGTGGGTCCCCAGTGACTGTTGTGGAATGAGTGCTTGTAGTGTGAGGTGCCTTAGGCGGGTGTGCGGGGTGGCCGATGGAGGTAAGCTGTAGACTGGGCTCTTGAATTTTCTGGGGATGGGAAGAACAGCGACCAAATAGTCACACCCTAGGTGCGAGAGGGCATCATACACTGGTTATAGACTTGCGTGTGATGACCCAGAGGGTGGCTCCCCCTGCCTAGGCCTTGTCCATGCTCCAGAGGCCGTGTGCTGTATCTAAGGACCGCAGCTGATAGTTTAGAGGTTGGCTCAAGGCTGAGCTTTTTGCAGGGGGGCTGGGGAAAGTTCCAGTGTCTTCTGTTGTAAGACATATGTATCCTTCTCTTCCAGGCCTTGGGATTTTTGCTGTGGATTGTCTGCTGGGCAGACCTCTTCTACTCTTTCTGGGAAAGAAGTTGGGGCAAATTCCTGGCCCCAGTGTTTCTGGTCAGCCCAACCCTCTTGGGCATCACTATGGTAAGTCGGAGCTAGCTATCTGCCAGGCACTGTGGAGGCCAAAACTAGCAGCCAGAGTGTAGAAATTAGAAGATCTCACAATAAAAATCCAAAAATCTGATTTCTCTTGAAAAAGCCAAAGATGGCAACACCAGCCCCGTAGTTTTCTGGGGCAACGATCAGCCGGAGCTGAGAGACGAGTGTAGCCTTGAAGGGGGCCATGTGCTGTGCACTTGGCCCCAGTCCTCACTGTGCCCTGTTGCCTTCCTTGCCCCTGGGGCTGAAAGGCGGCTGCCATCTTTGGTTGTGCCTGCTGTGTTCTGTTCTTGTACTGGCTAGCTTGGCTGTTTATGTTAATTGTCTGGGACCTAATGGGCCCTTGAATTTTCAGCTTCTGGCTTACGGGGTGGGATGCCAAGCGGAATAGGAAAGTACCCTGCCCCACGGGGGTCCATTATTTCATGGGAAACAAAGCCAGAGTAACTGCTTTCTTATAAGCTGACACATTTTAAGTCCTTCATATGTGCCTGGCACCATTTTTGGTGGTTTACATTTCCTGAAATTAGAAATTAGAATTCATCTGTTCTTAGAATAATCTTGTCCCCCTTTGGCAGGGGAGAAGACGAAGGCACAGAGACGTTAAATGTCTGTAGGGTCACACAGCTGAGCAGGGGGTGGTCCCTGTAGAGGCCCTTGTGCCACAGTGATGTGCTCTGAATTCACGGCCCTTCCTGCTTATGGACTCCATACCTGGGTCGTCGGAGGCGCCTGGAAGGTTCTTGGTGAGCCCAGGCCTTGTGCGTTTGAGAATGAGGAGGGAAGCAGGTTCGGGGCAGGATGTTTTGAGCTGGGAGAGCAGTGCATCCAAGGAAGGGCTAGAGGCTGGGGTTGAAGGAGTGGCCGTCTGTGAAGCAGGAATGTGGACTGGGACTTCAGGGTGTGGACAGCAGAGCTGACGGAGATGGGAAGGGAGAGGCGAGCTGGAGCCAGATTGTGGAGGGCTGTGCATCTTTTCATTTTTATTTATTTTGAAGATTTTTTTTTAAAGATTTTATTTATTTATTTGACACAGAGATCACAAGTAGGGAGAGAGGCAGGCAGAGAGAGAGAGGGAAGTAGGCTCCCTGCTGAGCAGAGAACCCGATGCGGGGCTCGAACCCAGGACCCTGGGATCATGACCTGAGCCAAAGACAGAGGCTTTAACCCACTGAGCCACCCAGGCGCTCCAAAGATTTTTTTTCTTAAAGATTTTGTTTATTTATTTGACAGAGAGAAAACACAAGCAGGCAGAGAGGCAGGCAGAAAGAGGAAGCAGGCTCCCTGCTGAGAGCCCGATGTGGGGCTTGATCCCAGGACCCTGAGATCATGACCTGAGCTGAAGGCAGAGGCTTAACCCACTGAGCCACCCAGGTGCCCCTATTTTGAAGATTTTATTTGAGAGAGAGAGAACACAAGCAGCGGGAGTGGCAGGCAGGGGGAGAAGCAGGCTCTCCGCTGAGCAGGGAGCCCAATCCAGGGGACTCGATCCTAGGACCCCGGGATCATTACCTGAGCTGAAGGCAGTTGCTTAACCGACTGAGTCCCCCCAGGCACCCTGTGGATGGTGAATCTTTATTGCACTCGTTAATAGTCCTGATCCCTTTACATATTAACTCAGGGATTTTTGCTCATTATTCCTGCGTTCATAGATAAGCACGTTGAAGCACTGAGAAGTGGAGGAACTGACCCAAGGTCACACAGCCAGTTTGTGGTAGAACCGGGTTCACACCCCAGTGCCTGCTCCACCGTTGGTGGGGTTCTTTGCCAATACCTGGCTCTCCCCGTGGGCTTTGTTCACCTCTGTGTCCCCATAGCTGGGCACCATGTCTAGCGTGCCATAAGCACTCCATAAATATGTCAAGGGTGTTAGGAAATGGAGAGCTTGACTTTCCTGGTCTGAACGTTTGGGCAAGAAGGTGTAAAGGTAAACTAGTTTTGGCTGGAGTGGTTCATACTCCCCAATTTTTCCTGTTCCTGGTCTTCTGATTCTTTATTGACAAGTATGTCTGTGATGCTGGGTTCACAGGTGTGATGGGCTGAGGGTCACTGGGCTTTATGCTGTTTGAGGCTCTGAGCTGGCTAAGAGGTGACCTGGTCTGTGAGATCCTCAGAATCTCTCTTCCCCTGTGGGCTCCATGACAGAGTAAAGGAACAGCCCTTCTGTTCATGCTACAGTGAGAGTCTATGTACATCCCTGGGGGCAGGAGTATGGGATGAGAGCAGTCCACAGATATATTTGTATTTTTACTGTATGCCAGGAATTGGAGATAGGACAGACACAGTCCCTGTCCTCGTGGAGTCTATGCCTGGTTGTGCAAACAGATACTCAACGAATGATTCCCCCAAAATGCACAAAGTGTTTGCTCTTGTGCGAAGTGTCATAGGGGTGAAGTTTGGCGAATGTGTTTGGTCTGGGGGCTAGGGAAGAAGGGGTGATGGAGCTGAGGCTGAGCGGTGAGCAAGATGTTAAAAAGTTGAAGAGGCTGGGGGCAGAGTACTGTCCAGTTGGCGAGAAGAGCATGTGCAGAAGTCCTGGGGTCAGAGAAATGAAGGGGTTGGTCTGTGTGGCTGAGGGAGAGGGATTAAGGAGAAGTGGGGAGTGAGGATGGCAAGAAGGGCAGAGGGCTGACCCCGCAGGACCTGGAGCTTCAGGGTGAGTGGGTTTTGTTTTGTTTTGCATTCCCAAACTTGGGTTCTAAAGCTTTTTTTTGTGCCATGGGCCCTTTTCTCCTTTGCCAGTCAGGTCTGAGGATTATGTTCCTCACATAAATACAAAGGCTCACAAGAAGATGAATCACACACACATATCATATGTGAAGATTTTGTGATTGCGTCTGTGTTTTTACTTGAGGCATAATTTAAATATAGTAAAATTCACTTTTTTAACAAAATGAAAGTTCATGAGTTGTGATAAACCCACATTGCCATGTAACTACCAGCTCCTCGGTTGGTTGAGATCTAGGACTGCCCCATCGCCCTAAAAATGTTCCCTCTGGCTTGCCCCTGCTTTGTGGTCAGCCCCTCCCTCCACACCCCCGTGCCCTGGCAACCGCGGGCGTGTTCTCTGCCCCTATCACTTTGCCTTTTCCAGAATGTCACGTGAACGCACTGTGCTGGCTGGGGCTGTGTGTGGCTGACTTCTCAGACCGGCAGTTCAGCCGCCTTGCGAGTGTCCAAGTTTTTAAGTTGCTCCGTCTGTTTGATGGTGTGGCTTTGCCCCATGTCGTTTTCCCATCGTCCAGTTGCAGGGCCCTGGGTTTGGGAGACGAACTGTACTTAAACACAGTTAGCAAAAGATTAAAAAAACAAAGTAAAAATATACATACATTTCGTATGAAGACCTACGAGCGGGTAGGCTGCCCCTGTAATTTTCAAGTCGTGATGATCACATGCGATCGTGGGAGAGAGCTTCAGCTACGTGTTTGCAGGCACGATTTCTAGTGACAGAGCCCCAGGTCCTGCTCATGCCGTGCGGTGTGTTGCCTCCACTCAGTGACCGGCCGCGCTGATTTGCGGGAACGTGAAGATGTGATTGTTTTTCCGTCCAAGTTCATGGACCTCTGGGTTCTAGCTGCAGCCTGTCCTTGACCCCAGGTTAAAACCCCGAATCCTAAAAGGGAGAAGTTTGGAGCAAGGGTGTGGCATGCCTGGCTCTGTGCATTGAAAAGCCGAGTGTGGCCTCTGAGTGGAGAGTGGATTGGATTGTTGGGGCTGTGGGGGGCCCATAGGGTCACCCAGTATGAGGGGAGGGGGCCGGGGCCAGGGGGAGGAGTGGGTGAACTGAGGACCAGCCCTGGTGGCAGAGCCAGTGTGAGTTGCTGATGGATTAAATGTGGCGAGGGAGGGAGATGGGGGGCCCCCCAAGGAGGATGAATGAGGACAGACAGACGGATGTGCTTCTGGGGAGTAAAGGCAGGTGTCATGGGTGACCTTTAGCTCCTCAGAAGCCTGGTTCATGACTGGCTTGGGGGATGGGCCTCGGGAGGCCAGCTCTGCTTCTCGGGGGAATGACTGTGGCCTTTCTCCTTCTTTTGAGAAAAAGAGGTCTTACCGCTTATTTTCTCTCCCTGATCGTTAAGTCATCTGCGACATGGAGTAATAGCGTCAGGTATCAGGAATGAAATAAAACCCCAGCCTCCCCCGCCTGCTGTCATTCTAACAAAGTCCCCTGCAGATGAGATGTATAGATGGAGGCAGATGACGAAACCTTCATCCCCTTAGGAAGGAGCGCAGTCCTCACTGTTCCCCGAGGGAGGAGAATTAGTCTGTCAGGCCTGGGAATTCAACATAGGTCTGTCCACCTGTAAAGGAAGGGTCGGCCCACTGCCCGTTTTTAAAATAAAGTTTTATGGCCACTCAGCAGTGCCCATTCATTCTGGAAAAAGTGTACCTCTCTCTTGTAAACTGAGCTGCTCCCCGACGTCGTCGTCCTATCCCGGATCTACACACGGTGTCCCGAGATTCCCGCCGCTGTCACGTGAGGTGCTGTGGTCCTCTCTCTCTCACAGGTGAGGCAGCGGAGGCTCCGAGGACATCAGTGGCTTTTCCAGGGTCCCCAGCAAGGCGAGAGCAAGCCTGGCACTGGAGCCGGGTCCTTGCCGGCCTGTTTTTTGGCACGACTGAGCTGAGGGCAGCCGTACTCCAGGACTGCCGTGTGCCGGGACGGTGGGGTCCTGAGCCCTGGTCTTCTGACAACTCCCTTGCATGCTTCTCTCTCGCAGCTGCTTGCTACCTTTTTAATTCAACTCGAGAGAAGAAAAGGAGTCCAGTCCTCGGGGATCATGCTAACTTTCTGGGTTGTAGCCCTACTGTGTGCCCTTGCCATCTTCAGATCCAAAATCATGGCTGCCTTAAAAGAGGTAAGTGGTTGGGGCGCCTGGGTGGCTCAGTGGGTTAAAGCCTCTGCCTTCGGCTCAGGTCATGATCCCAGGGTCCTGGGATCGAGCCTCACTTCAGGCTCTCTGCTCAGTGGGGAGCCTGCTTCCTGCTTCCCTTCCTCTCTCTCTGCCTGCCTCTCTGCCTATTTGTGATCTCTCTCTGTCAAATAAATAAATAAAATCTTTAAAAAAAAAAAAAAAAGAGGTAAGTGGTGGCCTTATTCCACATCTTCCTGCAGCGGCCCCTTGGAAGAGATGTTTGCTCCTTCTAGCTTAGGTGGAAATCACATGTTGCCATGGGAACCAGAGGATGGGTGCTACCTGGGCCCAGCTTCTTTACCAGGGATTTCCCCAGTTCATACTGCCTTTGTTCTACAACTTTCTTTCCTTAGGGCCCTATTTATCTGTGTAGCTTCAGGGGCCCGTGTGGGTTCTCCAGGGGTGGGAGCCACAGACAAATGCACACCACCCTCTGAGCCTCTGTCCTCAGTAAACCGCAAGGCAGGTTGCCTCTAGATGCTGTCAGTCTGGAACAGAGCTCAGTGCAGAGTGGTATTTGCAGAGCAGCTGCTCCCCTGCCCCCCCCATGGAGCCCAATACCTGTCCCCGCGTTACCTCGGTGCCATCAGCTAACACTGGCTAAGAAGTGGTTCTAGTTGCTGCCATATGCCACTCCTGGAAGCCAGAAGGGCGTGCTTTATCAGCTGCTACCCTGCTGTCCTCCGCCACCTTCAAGCTCCTCGGGTCACTGAACGTTGATGAAGCACCTGCAGTGTTTGGGACAGACCATCTTTAGCACTGAGAGCAGCTGACATTTCTTGAGGTCATGTTTCCGAGGTGCCAGGCAGGGACTAAGTTTTTTTTTTTTTTTTTTTCCCATGAGTAATCCTATTAACTGCTCAGAATTACTCCCACGGGGTTTCTGAGCCTCAGCGCTAATTGACATTTTGGGCTGGAGACATCTTTGTTGTGAGGGGCTCTCCTGACCTTTGTAGGCTGTTTGGGGTGGGGTGGGGTGGCATCCCTGGCCACCACCCACTGGGTGCCAGGAGCAGTGCCCAAGTCAACGGTGAGCAAAAGTGTCCCTGGCAACTACCAGGTGTTCCCTGGGCGGTGTCTCCCCGCTCCTCCCCGCCCCTATTGAGAGCCACCCATCCGTTTTTAGAGATCAAAGTGCAGAAAGGTCGAGAGAGTTGGTAGCATCCGGGGGCCAGTACAAGGAGACCCAGGCCCTGACTGTGGGCATGCTTCACTCCCATTCCGGAGCCTCCCTTCAGCATGTTGGCCACCCTCACCGGACATCGGGGACCGCACCGTGGTGTAACCGCTTCTCTCCTGCTGGGGGAGGTGGCTCAGGGCAGGAGACCTTGTTCCTGGGTCTGCAGCCCGCTGCCCCCGGCCTCTGTAGGCTGCTTCCAGAAAGTGACCTTCTCTTCCTCTTCCCTCGGCTCACGTTTAGGATGCTGAAATCGACGTGTTTCGCGATGTCACTTTCTACATTTACTTTTCCCTCGTGCTGATGCAGCTCGTGCTGTCCTGCTTCTCAGACCGACCACCCCTGTTCTCTGAAACCATCCACGACCCCGTAAGTGTGGTCAGAGACATGTGCGTGTGTGTGCGCGTGTGAGGAAAAATACTGCCCTGCGCCAGCTCATGTGGATTAGCTCTCTGTTTCGGGCCAGCGTTGTCTGTCTGGGATCTCATTTCATCTTCCCCAAAGGCGCAGAGAGAGGGTGTATCATCGTCCCACTCTACTGATGGAAAAACAGAGCCTAGCTGTGGCTAGGGGCACTTAATGATTGATAATTGAATAATTAATAATTGTCGATTTATAATAACAATTCATAATAATTCATAATCTAGTCATAATAATTCATAATCACTTATCTGATTCATAATTGTAAACAGCTGTGTCTTGCAGGCTGGTAGGTTTTCTCATTTGGTTTCCATAGTGACTTTAGAACATGTGAGCAAACATTTAAAAGCTGGAAAATTTGTCAGAAATTCTAACTGTGCGGTTTTTCTAGAAAAATGAGGAGTTCTGGCAGTATTAGGACCACTATTCCCCACAGCAGCAGTTGACCTCAGCTGGGAGACGTGTAGCCCTACCTTACCACAATCCCCACCACTCCCTTTTGCATTATATAGTCTTGCTTCCTTTTACGGTCTGTGCCTGGCCCCTGAGGGGATTTGAGTTGGTCTGTCCTGTGAGTTTGAGGCACAGGGAAATCCGTTATGTACCTGCGGATATGAGCGGGATGGTGGCGGTAGGGCCAGTCTTCCTGCTGGTAGAATAAAAGGGAACGTAGTCCTTGGCTGCTCCTACCTCTGTTCTTGCTCTGTTTCCCTCTTTTCCTTCCTCTCCACCCAGTGCCCCGTTCCAGGTTGGGCGCAGGGCTCTGGCAGTGAGTAAAGCAGTTCTTGCCCACCTGAGGCCTGTGTTGTTATGGGGGTGAGTTAGGAGATGGTGGACAAGGAGTAACCCAGGAGCCAAGTATTGTCGGTCAGGTGGCAGTAAATCCTAAGAAGGAGAAGAAAGCATGGACAGGAAATGGATATGTTGTTTGAAGGTCATGGGCAGTTTTGATGTGATAGGAGCCATCAAAGGAGGCCTCCCTCATGAAACCTCTCTGGAGCGAGGGCTCGAGCCGAGCACATGCCCAGAGGAAGAGTGGTCCAGGCAAAGGGGTGGCAAGTGCACAGGCCCTGGGGCAGGAGCTGCTGTGAAATGTCAAGGGAGCAGCAGGAGAGGCCAGTGTGGCTGGAGCAGCGAGAGGCCAGACACGGCTAAGACAAGGCATCCCACAGGTGGGGACAGTGGCCTGTAGTCACATGAGCCATTGGATTTTGTTCTGAGTGGGAGGGGAGACTTTGGAGCATTTATTTGATGCTTTGTTCATGGTTAGTCAACTGTTAACTGGGCAAATTGCAGCCAGAGCAGTTTTCAGCTGCTGTGGCTCCTCTGGGCTTGGCCTGCACCTCAGCAAGGGGCTGAGGCTGCCTTCGTGGGTGATGGAGGCACCTGTGGGGAGTCTGCTCGGAGGAGGTTGACCCTTGCCACCGTGTTTGTTAGAAACCCGTGTCCCGGTGTGTGTTCCGAGAGGCCCCATTCTTGGACTTCCCTGATCGAAGAGGAGCAGTGCTGGAGAAATGTGCAGTGTGTGTGTGTGTGCATGCATGTTGGTGCGTCTACATGTGACACATTTGTGTTCGTCTGCATGAAAATATGTGGGTGCATGTGTGTGTTCATGTGTTCTTACACGTGTGTGCATGTGTTCTTGTACATGTGTATAAAGTTATTGAGGGCAGCAGCCATGCCTGGGACACCCACTGGATCCCAGCTCACGCCTGGCACGAAGGAGAGGCTCAGAGGGCTATGGCTGTCAGGTCTCCCGGGCCAAGTGTTCGTGTGTGGGTGTGGATGTTTGGCCATGGCGTGTCCCCGTCAGGAAACTTTGATTAGATGTCAGGCCGTGCTGTGGAGCTGGTGGGCACACAGAACAAGTCATACCCGCCTGAGTGGCCACAGACCCTGCTCTGCTTGGAGGGTAAACTGAGTCCCGGACAAGCTGGCAGGGTGACCCGAATCTTACCTGGGCTCCCAGACTCCCTGTAACACCTGAGATTCCTCCTTCCTGAAGGGACTGTCTCACATGCCCTGGGCAGGGGGAAGGAGTTTCTGATTTCCAGTTCCCCCTAGGGATTTGGATAAAGCTCCTTTTGCTTCTTTCCTGGGTGCTCGCAGAGCTGGCTTCCTCCTCCTGTTGTACTGTCTGCGTTCCCAGCAGCCAGGGCCGCTTCACCACACCAGGGCAGCTGGAGGCTGGGCTGCAGGGGGCTGGGACACCCCGATTCTTGTCCCCTGCCATTCTTTTTTTTTTTTAATTAGGAATGGAAGCTTAGAGAAGATGATTGGGACTGTTAGATACTAACTTACATCCTGAGTCTGATGGGGGCAGCGACAGGTGTCACGGAAGAGGAGCCTCTGGTTGGAGTTGGGTAGATCCGGGGCTTCCTCTAGCCCTTCAGCATTCATTAAGCATCTGTCGTAACCTCTCCATGGTTCTGGGGACACAGCAGGGTGTGCAGTTGACGTGGTTCGTGCATCACTACGGTTATCCGCTACCCCGTAACAAAGCACCTTGAATTTGGTTCCATAAAACAAAAGGAGTTTATCCTTAGGTTTCTTCATCCTGGGCATTGCCCAGGCTCAACTGGGCAGCAACCCTGCGGGGTCTCCCCAACAATAGCCAACCTCGCTCATGTGTCTGGTGGTTAGCGCTGGCCCCGAGCCCGAACCTCTGATGGAGTCTGACAGTCCACATCTTCATGGCCTGGGTGACATCACAGTGTGGCGGCGCGCGTCTAAGAACAAGTGTTCCTAGACAGAGAGCTGGGTGGAAGCTGTGTCACCACTTATGACCAAGTCCCAGCACCCCATGGTGTCACTCCTGCCACACTCTCTCGATGGAGGCCATCCCAAAAGTCGGCTTGAGTTTGAGGGGTGGGGACATAACCCACACCTCTAGGTGGGGGCAAGGTCATAATAAGAGCTTGTGGGGTGGCTGATGATGTCTGGCCGTAATTTGGAGCACAGTTTATGGGGTAACCTCAGGAAGCTTGCGGCCTCACAAGGGACAGTCATCGATGGGGTGAGCAAACAGCTGTGCAACTCCAGTCGTGAAGAAGCCTGGGAAGCCTGAGAATCGGGGTGTAGGACTTAGATTTGTAACCTCAGGCAAGTCCCTCCTCCTTCCAGAACCTCAGTGCTGCCTTCTTGAAATGGGTCAAGGCTCCATGTGGTGCTTTCGGCAGCCCCTTCCCCCAGGGACCTGAGACCTGTGATGAGGAGAGGAGCACACTGTTAGGTGCTTTCTCTGCCTATCTCCCCTTCATCATCAGGGCTTGCTTCAGAGATGAAGAGAATCTGGCCCCAGCTGCCCTCCTGAGGTCAGAGCCTTGGTCATAGGTTGCTTATTCTTGGAGGTGGCAGTCAGCTGTGCTCCCGGAGTGGCCTGGGTCAGGCAGGGTCTGTGGGAGGGGGAGCTGACAGCACTGGGCTTCTCTGGGCTCTCTCCAGCTGAGTCACGAAGCCAGTGTCCGCCCCAGCTGGCCCTCTGCCATTTGCATGACTCAGACATCTGTTCTGGTCTTGGTTTTTTGGTGGGGCTGCTCCCCTCTCTCCTCCAGGCCTGCAGCTGCCTAGAATCTGGGAGCGGCTGACCAAGCCTTACAGGCTCTCCTGGGGTTCCTGTCTGGCTCCAGCCTATGATCCTTCGGCTTGCAGGCCCGGAGGCTCCTGCTTAGGGTGGAGTGGGAGGGAGGGAGGAGGTGTTTCCATTTGCGCTTGGAGACATCAAGGGCAAACGTGGTCAGTAGCATAAACTCCCACTTCTCAGAGCGGGATCATTGGACCAGCTGTATCAGCGTTCCCCAGGTGCTGTTAGAAATGCAGTGTCTTCAGGGCACCTGGGTGGCTCAGTGGGTTAAGCCTCTGCCTTCGGCTCAGGTCATGATCTCAGGGTCCTGCGATCAAGCCCCGCATCGGGTTCTCTGCTCTGTGGGGAGCCTGCTTCCCCCTCTCTCTCTGCCTGCCTCTCTGCCTACTTCTGATCTCTGTCGAATAGATAAATAAAATCTTAAAAAAAAAAAAAAAAGAAATGCAGTGTCTTGGCCAGCTGAGCCCTGCTGTATCAGAGTCTCACTTTAATAAGATCCACGGGTTGAAAAGCATTGGTTTAGCACATTTAGGAAAATCCCTTTGCTCATATGTTGTAAGAGGTATTTTTAGCCCTGTCCATAAATAAGGAATATAACCCCCCGCAACCAGTATTTTGCTGTGAATACGTCAAACTTGCAGAAAAGTTGAAAGAATGACACAGCGAGTACCCATCTACTCACCAGTCTGCTTTCACAGTTAACATTTTGGGAACCTTGCTTCATCACGGATCCGGCTGGCCAGCCAACCAGCCAGCCAACTGCCTGATTTTTTTTTTTTTTTTTTTTTTTTTGGTAGCTGAAACTTAACTTGGAAATTCTTGGTATCCTTCCCCCAAACACTTGGCCATGCCAAGAGTTCCGTATCTGTTTAACATTTCTGTTTTATTTTCTTAAAGCAGAATTTATATAGTGAAACTGCTGAATCTGACGTGACTGTTTGATGTCTGCTGACAAAAGAGTACCCCAAGTCCCTATTAAGATCTAGAACATTACCAGGACCCCAGAAAGTTTCCTGCTGCCCCTCCTGGTCTGTCTCTGCCCTGCACACCCCAGAAGCAGCCGCGGAGCTTGGACTATTTATGAAAGCATCGTAAACCCGGTGTCAAAGGCTTTTCCCCCTTCTGCTGTTGGTCGTTAGTAGTTCCATGTTGTGCGAGACCCAGGGGTGGGGGGTGGGGCTTGGTGCTTAGCCAGACTCTGAGAACGGAAATGAACAAACTTGACCATCGAGGAGAGGGCAGTGGGCAGATAAACCAACAGCTCTAGGCTGGCCAGTGGGCTCTGAGGCTAGGCACGTGCTGGGGGTGCAGGGGCCCGGTGGAGAGGTTCCCAGCTCAGCCTGGGGCTCCAAGGCTAGCATCCAGCGGAGGAGAGACATTGGTCAGGCCAGCAAGGCTGCACGGGAAGGTCCTCCTGGCAGAGGACCGAGCATGTGCAGAGACCCAGCTGTATGCAGGAAACCATGGGTGCTGGGGAGCTGTGTGGTCTGCTTGGTTGGGCTGGAGGGGCTGGGGAGCCGAGCGTGCAAAATCAAGGGTAGACCTGGGTGTCACCCTGAGAACTTGTGATCTTGACCCGATGGAGGATTCTCGGCATGGGGAGTGACACTCTCAGGTTGGAGGACCCCCCCCCCCACCTCCGGCTGAGAGGAGGAGGGTGTGTGGAACACGAAGAGGCTGGTGGCACTTATAGCATTTCCAGAGGTGCAGGCGGGTCAGGAGGGAGGTTGAGCTGGACGGTGACCATCTGCGTTGTTACTGTTGTTTTTTTTTTTTTAAAGATTTTGTTTATTTATTTGACAGAGATCACAAGTAGGCAGACAGGCAGGCGGGGCGGTGGGGGGGGGGAGCAGGCTCCCTGCTGAGCAGAGAGCCCGATGCGGGGCTCGATCCCAGGACCCTGGGATCATGACCTTAGCCGAAGGCAGAGGCTTTAACCCACTGAGCCACCCAGGCGCCCCAGTTACTGTTGTTTTAACATAGTCCATTCGAAGCAGCTCCGTGAGGCAGGACGGTGAGCCTCCCCTCATTGTAAGAGGAGAACACGGAGCGCCAGAGTGCTGGAGGGTCTTGCCTAAGATGAAAAGCCCTTCTCCTGGGTTAGTGCACTTGGGTGTGCATCATATGGGAGGCCTGGTAAACCGCGGACAACTGATTCCCACCCCGAGTCTGTGCCAGTACATTTGGGTGGGACCCAGGTTTTGCGTTTCTAACAGCAACTCAGGCACCGTGGCTGCTGGTGATGGGGGGGGCACATTGGAGCACCCGTGCCCTCAGCCGTGCTGCTGTATCTCGCACCCCTTATTGCTGGGTGTGAAGGCAGTGCAGAGTGTGAGCTAACCGGCAGAATCAGCGCCAGAAAAGCAGTGCGGGGACCCAGAGACCATGTGACAAAAAGGCCACGGTGCTGAAGGAGCCAGCCAGGGTCCCCAAACTGCCCGGGGTGAGCTAATGAATGATCAGTCCTCAAAGAACCAGTGCCTGGGACTGTTGTACCAAATGGGTTTAAGCTGCGTGGTTTATGGCCAAATCGGCGAGTGCCAGATACAGATGCCAAAGAATGTGGCTTTCCATCTATGGTGCGCACATCAGACTTTCTTCCCACCCTTCACTTCATCCAAGGCTTGTCTGAGTCTTTCTCCTTTCTGAGTGAATGGGGGGCCTGGTAATAAGACTCCTCCTTGCTGGAACGGGAGCTGCTCCGCCCCAGCCTCAGTGGCTGGGAGGCCCCGAGGTGGTAGCTTTGAGAATGTTCTGCTTGGTTTCGGTTGAACGGGATGCTCTCTGGGTTCTCATCCAGCACCCGTGCCCTTTGTTTTTCTTCTTTAGTTTTCACTTCTTGACTCCTCCAGACTTCAAGTTGTCTGTGATCATATAAGGCCTTCGATATCAGGTAGGGACTTCCAGAAACCAGCTCCCAACCTTAAGAGATTTCCTTCTCTGCGCTGGCGACACGGGCCTTCTGTCAGAATGACAGGACGGCTTCTCGTAATCTGAAAATCCCCATTTGGAAGCAAAGGCGGGAGGAGGCGAATTGGACAAAGCTCTTGGAGCATGCAAATTAGAAACTGTGAAATGTTCTTATAAATAACGCGATCTCATTGCATTTGCCGGGGGAATTTTCTCGCAGCAGCTGGGATTTTTCCTGGCCAGAGTTGAGGATGAATCTTTTCCCTCTGGGCCGTTGTTTCTTACAGTCTCATGGGTACAGACTCCATTTGTATCCAGGAGGGTGGAGAAGGAATGAACTCGCCTTCAATTCCATAATCGGAAGGTTGCTTCGGTCCTGCTCCACGGCTGGAGGTGCCTGATTTTGAGAGAATGCCAGGATTTGGGGACCTCTCCTTTGTGCATATGCCTAACACCGGGCTGTTTGCAGTGGGGCTCGTGGTGAATGAGAAAAAAACATTGTACCCTTGCGAATGAGAAAAAGACATCGCACCCCGCTTGTGTGGGCGGCTGACTTTGGGCCTGGCCCTGCGTCCTTCGGGCTGACGCAGCCCCTCACAGGCATGGGACTTGGAGTCTTGAGATGGGCACGGGCTGCCTCTCAGCCCCGACCTGCCCCACTGCCGGGCATCTCTGTGCAAGGTCTGTAACTCGCACAGCGACTCTGCATGTTGAAGCCGAGAGTGAGAGAAGCCCGGGTTTGGAGGCAGACGGCCGTCGTTTGAGCCCTGGTTTTATGCCTTAGTAGTCCCTGTTTCAGGGTGTTGGGAGCTCTGGCAGAAGCAGAGCTTAACCAGCTCTCTCTGTAGCGAGCCAGACGGTAAATACTTAGGCTTTGTCGACCACGTAGCTCGTGCTGTGGCTACTCCCCTCTGCCGTCGGGGCTCGGAAGCAGACATGGACAGGTGTGAGTGAGCCATGATCACCATGTGCCAGTCGCAGCTTCCTGACACGCAGCCAGCCCGTGGGCGTCTCTCTGCCAGCCCTCGTGGAAAGCATCTGGTTCGGTGCTCGGTGTGCCGGGGGCTGCGAGAAGCAGAAGACGTTATCGTTACTGTTTCAGATTTAGTATTAATACCATTACTACCGCTTCTTCCAGCTGTCACCCTGTGCCAGGTACTATTCTAAGGAATCTTCACATGTTCCATCTTGTTCAGTCTCCTCGCCAGGTAACTTGGCTGAGGTCCCGTAGCTGGTAAGTGGCAGGACTGGGATTGGGAGCCTCCCTCTCTGATCTCCTTGCTGTTTGCTGCCTCTCGTGTAAGCAAGCCCCCGGCCCCCATCTCTCTCTGGCACCTTCATTTTTCTTCTTCGTTGTGGCTCTCCTGTTGATACTTAAATATTTTATCATTTTTATCATTTATCATTTTGCTAATTGTCCATCCCAGGTGGGAAGCGTATCAGGTGGGGACCTCTCCGTCTTGTCTGGTCCCCAGCCACCTCTTGGCATCTAAGCAGGCCCTCCCTAAATATTTGCTTAAGAAATAAATGAGTCATTGTCGGCTGTGCCCCACCCCCTTCCATTTCCCCTTCCCCACTGGAACCCCACCTTTTCACCCTGGGGTGGAATCGGGCTACAGTCCAGGTGTATTCGAGATTGACATGATAACCCATCCACCACCAGCCTCCTGAGCAAATGCCGCCGCCGCCGCCTCCTCCACGAATAATGTTGCCATGCTGGGTTGGAAAAGCTCCACCTTACAGCACAGTCCTGTGGACTCAGTCATTTGTCCCTCCTTGTAGTCGCGTGAGTAGGCTGAGCAGCTGACGTACCGCTCCCTGTCTCCCAGATTCCAAAACCGAGGCTTCAAGCTGGAGGCACTTGCCCCGCCTCATTCAGTGAGAAAATGGCCTCCCAAGGATTTGAACTCGGGCTCCAAAGTCTGAACTCACTGTCCTTTAGGTTGGTCTGGAACACAGGTCTTTGAGGCAGACAGCACCTGCTTGC
This sequence comes from Enhydra lutris kenyoni, assembly GCF_002288905.1. Lineage (NCBI taxonomy): Eukaryota > Metazoa > Chordata > Mammalia > Carnivora > Mustelidae > Enhydra > Enhydra lutris. Next base: position 3,180,704 of record NW_019154129.1, on the reverse strand, counting down.
TTTATTAAAAATCTCCTGAGGCCAGGGCCCAAGCTCACAGGCACTGATCTGAGCTGGTCTGGAGTGGGTGTTCAACGGGTTTTCTAGGCTGGACTCTGGTGCAGGTGGGGCTGGGAGCCTCCTGACACCCTTCTGGTCCCTGCGTGGAGCCCGGTGGTTCTGGGCCCAGGATGCGTGTTTTTGTCCATAGGGAAGCTTCTCGTTTAGCTTTTTCTGGAAGCTTGCACACGTATACGGAAGTAGGCAGCAGCGTGTAACAGACAGCCGTAGACTGCCTTTGTCCTGCACCTCCCTGTGTAAGTACTTCAGTACCTGTCTCTGAAAGCCGGGGAGTTAAACACGTTTAGTAACTTTTTATTTGGAAATAAACTCGGCTTAGCAAAGGTTGCATGAATAGAATTCCTGTGTGCCCTCCACCCACCTCTCCCAGTGAGACTGTCTGAAAGATAAGGATTTTAAACAGCCCAATGGTGACCCCACTCTCTGGCCTAAAAGCATTCATAGTAATCATTGGGTATCACCGAGTATTCTAGTAATCCACTGCGGTTGCAAAATGGCCCATTGTCTTAATGTTCTGTCATTCATTCTTTGCTTATTAGCTGGACTGTATTTTGGCGGTGGCGGAGGGACAGAGGAGAGGGAGAGAGAGAGAATCTCAACCACGCTCCGTGTCCAGCAGAGAGCCCGACGAGGGGCTCAATCTCACAACCCTGAGGTCATGGACCTGAGCCAAAATCAAGAGTTGGAGGTTTAACCAACTGAGCCTTCCAGTTGCCCCGGCTGGACTGATTCTATGCAAAGACATTTCCCTTTTCTCTCTTTGGTCACCCTCTGGTGAAGTTCATTTAGAAAAGGTGGGAAACACGCTTGGCTCCTGCCCTTTCTCTGTTTTCTAAGACGGTGGCTTGGTTCACGTGCGTCTTTGCATGAACGACACCAAGGGGTTGCCCTTTTTTCCCCCTGGTGTCATTGTGAGATTGTGTCTTTAATCAGACATGATGGTCACAGTCATTTCTCCTTACTGGCCTGATGGCAGCTCCCTTCATCCTTTTTGGGGCAAGTTCGGAGCCGCTTCTAGTTGTGGCTGAGGCCTTTTAACTCCACATGGCTTTATCTTCCGTGGTAACAGGTGTGAGAAGACAGTGGAGGCTTATCTGGGACATTTCCTGCCAAGCCGCTTTGCCAGGGAGACTCTGGGAGCGAAAAGCAAACATAAAAACTTGATGTCTTGGTCTCACCCCAGACCAGCTTGATTAGACTCCGGGAGGTGGGGACCAGGTACGGTGTTACTTTTAAAGCACCTACAGCCTGGATGGAAAACCACTCTGGCAGAATGTGTGTGTTTGTGTGTTTCCAAGGCTGTCTCTGAAAAAATGCTGGAACATGGAGCAGCCTCCTCTATTAGAGACCTCATTGCTGCATGGTGACCCTCCCCCCCTTGACTAAAGCATATATTTTACAATATAGATCTGAATGTTTTCAGTGTGGAAAGTTGGCCCTTGTGTGTGGTTTCTGAGGCTCCATGTGGACATCCTTTTCCTGGTGTGTGTGTGTGTGTGTGTGTGTGTGTTGTTGGAGCTCATTTCTGTGTCTCTGGGAAATAGGTTCTGTGAGAGCTTGCTTGGAATATGTTGATGACTTGCCTTTGCCCTTGGGATGAAGACCAGAATCCCTTACATGGCCTCCAGTATAGACTTCTCAGCCCCTTCTTGGTTCCCAGAGTGGGTTATGCCCCCTTCTGCCACTTCTGCCACAGGACCTTTGCACATACACACTCTTGGTGCTGAGACCGCCTTGCTCTCCCCCTTTCCTCGTTTTCCTCTCCTCAGTTTTCACACACCAGCTTAGGGACGCTTTCTCTGACCTTCATCTCCTGGATCAGCCCCCATCCGCTTATCGGCTCTCTTGCTGTGATCTCACTAAGATACCTGTGACCTCACTGGTACACTGACCTAGCTTCAGGGGACGATCCTCATGGCAGTTGAGGTTGTGTGTTTGCTCACAGGACCATTTGATTAATGTCTCTTTCTGAAGCCTGTTAGGGACTTGCCGTCTGTGTCCTCTGCTTCCAGCGGGGGGAGCCTGGCAAGACCATTCCATCCCTCTGCTCTTCTGTTTCTTTAACTCCAAAATGAGGATGATGCTTTTAACTACTTCCTAGGGTGGTTGCAAAGATTACATGAGATCATGTGTGTAAAGCACTTACAGCAGAGTTAGCCAGTACAGAAGTTAGCAGGTGTTATTGTTACTCTGGTGCACTGCAGGCCTGGGGGGTTGTGTCTGCTCAGGTTTATATACATGGTGCTGGGCATGTAGCAGGTGCTCAGAAAATACATGTTGAATGAACGAATGAAACAGGAATAATAGTAATTCCCACACTCGTAAGGTTCTATGAGGATATAAGATGATGCTGGGGCTCTTGGTAGAGCGTCCGGCACGTAGCTGGTGGTCAGACGGTATTTGTTGAATGGATGAGTCAGTGAATGAATGGGGGTAACGGGCACACTCCCCAGGTTGCCATGGAATTGAATATAAGGCAGGGAGGGTAAGTGGCGTTCTCTGCTGCTTTTGCACATAATCGACACTTGGGAAATATTTCCTGGATGACACTGGCGAGTTGCCATGTGTTTCTTTGACAGTCACTGGGGCTCAAGAGAGAAACCCTTTTGGGGTGCAAGTCATCGGTGTGAGGGGGCTGCTGGTCCATCGAGAGTAAGAGCGCTCTGCTCACTTCTTGTTGCCGAGCGCGCCTAGACAGACGAGAAGGTTAATTGATCATTTCCTGTTTATTCCCACCCCGTGTGTTCTCTCCACTAGAATCCCTGCCCGGAGTCCAGCGCCTCCTTCCTTTCCAGAGTCACCTTCTGGTGGATTACAGGGTAAGGCCAGGCGGGCGCTTCGGGCCTGCTGTCCCTCCGTCACCCCTTCACCGCACGTGCTGAGCATGTCTGCCCTGGGCCCCGGGGCTCAGACGCGGACCCTGTGCCGTGTGCACGGACTTGACGTGTGAACCATAAATGGCTTGCGGCACTTCTGTGCGTGGCTTCACCCAGGGCACTTAGAAGCCGTGTGCTCTTGGCTTTCAGATTTGGGTTGTTTTTTTTTTTTTTTTTTTTTTTTTTTAAGCATCAGGTTAATTACAGTTGTTGGCCAAGAAATAAAGTTGCCATTAGAAAAATAATGCCCATGCCCTGTAAGAAATGTGGGTATAAGAAACAGGCATAGATCCACAACCAGAAACCCCCAAGGCACCTGCTCACTTTAGGCTCCCTTCCTGTCTTTTTTTCCCACACATTTCTTCCTGCACGATGTCGCATCTTACCCAGGATTTTCTGAATCCCTTTTTCCCCATAAGCACTGTTCCTTGTCTTAATAAACCTTGCACAGACATCTTTTTTTTTAATTAAATATTGTTCAGATTAACAGTTAAGGACACTGTTCCTTGTCCTTATAAACTTTGCACAGACATTTTTTTTTTTTTTTTAATTAAATACTGTTCACATTATCAGTTAAGGAACATCTCGGGGACAGTTGGGGTCATTGGAGTGTGAACTGTGGGTCATGCCATCGTTAGATTTCTGATTTTTGTGAGTCGCTCTCTGGCTTCTGTGAGAGCATGCCCTTTTTCTAAGGGGGACACACGGTAACGTTGGGGGTGCAGGCATGCTGCGTCCACAGCCTCCGCTGAAGGGGTTCAGAGAAAAAGTCTGTATGTGTATATTTATAGGTAGAGAGAAGAGTACAGCAGATGTGGTAAGATGTTAGCAGCGGTGAGCTGGGGGAGGGGTAGGTATTCATATGATTTTTCTGTAAGTTTGATAATGATTTCAAAACAATCAGTGACAGGTTTATGTTCTTTACGGAAGTGTCCAAACATGTAGAAAGCAAGTCTAACCAAACTCAACGAACTTATCGTTGGGATTTGACGATGATGACTACTTTGCCACTGAGTCTTAAAAACTTTTTTTTAAAGTAAATGGGAGCCACTGTAAAATCGGTATCCTGAGTACTCTGTGTCTTTGAAAAATGAAGCCATGTTTCCTGGGCGACCTAACAGAATTAGGTGTGATGACTTAATGTGCCCAGATGTCCTGTGCATATTGCGATTTTCCTAAGTGCGTGCTGCTGTCCGTGGCGGCGGGCTGGCGTGGCGGGTGTGGGCGGCAAGGGTCAACGTCCCCTTGCTGTGACTCTCATCTCCTTCCCCTGGTGTTTTGGCCCCAGGCTGATGGTCCGCGGCTACCGCCAGCCGCTGGAGAGCACTGACCTCTGGTCCCTGAATAAGGAGGACACGTCAGAGCAAGTTGTGCCCGTTTTGGTAAAGAACTGGAAGAAGGAGTGTGCCAAATCCAAAAGGTAAGTGCGAGCCTCTTGCCACAGGGGAGAGCCGGGCGTTCTCTAGGACCACCGGGTCACCCCCTTTCCTGCCACCAAGGTGCAGAATGGTGGCGGTGTCCCCTCTGACTAGCTTCGGGGTCCTGGGCGAGCTGCTTCACTCTTCCCAGCCGTGGTCGGCTCATCTGCAAAATCCAGGAAGAGTCTTCCACGTAGCTAAGGCAGTCTGGGTAGACAAGAGCGAAAGATTGATGCTGTTTGCTTGGGCCCTCGGCAAGTGCGTGCCTGGGGTGCGCAGCCCCGCTCTGTGTGAGACAGCGGCACCTTCCCTGTCTCACCGGGAGCGTCCGGCCTTCTGAGTGTTCTTGCTCTTTTCAGTGTTTTGGCTTCGACACACCAAGCCCATCGCTTCAGCAGCTATTCTGCCAAGGAAGCCCTCCCCAAGGGTGGTTTGGACCGTGCTGCATTTAAAAGTAACATAGACTTTAGTGTTTTTTTTTTTTTCTTTAAGATTGTATTTATTTGTCTGACAGAGAGAGAGACAGCAAGAGAGGGAGCACGAGCAGGGATGGGGAGTGGGAGAGGGAGAAGCAGACTCCCCGCTGAGCGGGGAGCCCAGTGCAGGGCTTGATCCCAAGACCCCGAGATCATGACGTGAGCCAAAGGCAGATGTGCAACGACTGAGCTACCCAGGTGCCCCTAGACTTGAGTTTTCACAGTGGAAGGCACAGACGGTTGTGTGTAAGCCCCCCTTCTCCCATACATAGTCTCCTTTGTTATCAGTGTCCCCCAGCAGAAAGGATCTTTGTGAGCATTGATGAACCCGTGCTGACGCATTATGATCACCCCGAGCCCATAGTTTGCATTATGGGTCCCATTTGGTGTCCTGAATTTTATTTTATTTATGTATCTTTTTAAAGATTTTTTATTTATTTATTAGAGAGCGTGCGTGAGCAGGGGGAGGGACAGAAGGAGAAGCAGACTCCTTGCTGAGCAGGGAGCCTGATGTGGGGCTTGATCCCAGGACCCTGGGATCATGACCTGAGCCGAAGGCAGACACTTCACCGACTGAGCCCCGCAGGCAGCCCGGTATCCTGAGTTTCAGACCCGCTTCCCACATGAGCTGCGTGCCATCCCGTGACCTCTTACCAAGTTTTTTTGGGAATCAGGCCAGGGCCTCCCCAGCACATACTTGATTTCATCAAACCTAAGACGTCCCCAGTTACGTGAAGCAGCATTGTATTACGTGCTGGTAAGAAGGGAAAGTGGCTGTTACAGGAGAGTAGTCATGGGCCTTGGCCTGTGTCCCGTGTCCCAAAGAGGTAGTTAAGAACTTATGGGTGACATGGGGGTGATAGAGGGTAGTGGCAGGAGCAGAACAAAATGTGGCTGTCCTTCCTCCTGTGGTTTTATGGGGTGGGCCTGTTGTTGACCTCTTAGCACTGGCTGACAGTGGGGTCAGCCTGCTGTATGGGATCTCTCACAGACCAATTGTCCTTCTGGGAGAAAAACCTTGGACTTGGAGGTCCAGTTGCCAGAACACCTAGGTTATAGATCTTTGGTCAGGCCTGGTTGGGGCTGGGAACTCAGTATATTCGTCCTGTTGGCTACTAGGACACCAGCAGAGGCCCTTGCGACGCTGAGCTGGTGCCCATTCGGGGTAGCCACGGACACAGGAGAGGTTGTCTTAGGGCAGGCAGGTCGAGTCATAAGCCTCTGTGGGCGGGCATCGCGAGATGGGTGGTGTTCTGGGCACGTATGGCTCCTCGTGAACCTGGTGTGAATCTGGTGCCCGTGACCCCGTAGGAGGTTCTCAGGCAGAGGCGGGTCCCTGGGTCCACCCTTCTGGGTGAGCAGGTTACTGCGGATGGCGTGGGAGAGGTTGCCTCTGAGGCTCCGCAGAAGGAGGACCAGGCTTGAACGAGAAGCCCTGTCTGTCACCGTCTTGGCCCTTAACTGATTCATTCAGCAGATCTGAGGTCTCCTGCCACTGTGCAGTCAGTTCAGGCCGTCTGTGTTCAGACTGTGGGACCAAAGAGGCTCCTTGTTTGGGGCTACCCTACCTTCCATACAGGAGACAGACAGGATGGAAGTCGAGCATACACGGACAGGGCAAGTTTTGGAGAGCATTACATTTTATGAGATTATGGCAAGGAAGTGGGGCAGGTGAGGGGCTAGGAAACTGATAGAGACGCCGTGGGTGGGGATAGACTCGCACAAGGCGACATTTGAGCAGAAGTTCCTATCGAAGGAAGTAGTGACCCACATCCATGTGTGTGGGAAGGGCTTTATGGTTAGAGGGAAGAGCTCATGCAAAGGTCCTGAGGTAGAGGTGAGTCTGGCATGCTTATGGAGAAGTAGGGGGAGCAGTGTGGCCTGAGTGAAGTGTGTGAGGGGCAGAATGGAAGGCGGTAAGGGAGGAGAAGCATTTGCAGGGGTCTCATGGGCCGAGCTAGCGTGTTCAGGTTTGATCCTAGGTACAGTGAGAAGTCAGAGGGGGGTTTTGTGCAGGCCAGTGGCATGTCCTGAGTTTTGTTTTTTAACCAGTGGGGCTGCCCTGGGGAAGGTGAGAGAGGGGGCAGGGAGACCAGGGTGGGGCCTGAGGGGCTGTGTCCCTCAGGTCCCTTCGTGCTCCAGAGCCCCTGTTTGCTGCTCAGAGGGATTTCTGACAGTTCAGTGCGATAAACATCGTGGGTAAACCCTGTCATCGTCTTGGGTAAACCCCAGGAGGTAATACCATATGAGTCGTGTAGCTTCATCTGGATGCAGCCCCGGACTGGGCGTTCTCATCTTGCCTGGCAGGATGTGGTGAGCCCTGGCTCCTCGGGCTTCAACATGGGCCACCCCTAGAGGCACTGGCTCTCTCAATACCTCAGCCTTCAGGGGTTCTCAGCTTGGGGGTTCACTGCCTTGTCATTCTCTCTGTCTCTAGAGGCACAAACCAGGTAGACATGGTGGGCGAAGGGAAAAGTCCTCTTCTTCACTGGGATTTCTTGGTGTGGCCCCTTGTGGCCAGGCCTCCTCACTTAGCTGGGGAACAGGCTGCAGGTGGGAGGGAGAAGTTACACAGGGGCCCTGGCAGACCATACGGGGTGATGGATATGTTTACCACCTTGATTTTGCGGACAGTTTCATAGGCCTATGTGTCCATGTAGGTCAAAACTCATCCATTCATACACTCCCAATATGTGCGACCGAGCATACATCAGTTACACCTCAATTAAGCTATAGATGTTTTTTAAAAAGCAGAAAACATTCTTAAAGACAGGGTGGCCATTTTTGCTTAATTGTCTCTATTTTGTAAAGGAATGCAGACAGAAAATACCAAAAAAACGACACAAAGAGCCAGCATATGTGTGCTGAGCGGTGGTTCTGAACCTTGCAGACTCACTGTTGCCTTGAATACAAAGATTCTCCAACATCAGTACAGTTACTTTAAGGTAATAGGTCAGTAAAAATAGCCCACCCACATAGCTAAAATTTAAAAAATTAACAAAATGCTCTCACTAGGCTTCTGAGGAAATCTGAAACGGTTTTGTCGTAGGACAATGTGTATTTCAGTGAGTAGATGCTCAGGCGCGTGCGCGCTGAGAGAACAGAATGGAGAGTTGCTGCTTGTCCCAAAGGGGAGGGTTCCCTGTGACAGCTGCAAATCCCTCCTGATCTCCGGACCCACCATCAGTCGCCCTCACAGAAGAGGTTTTGGAGAGTTGTGGCCATCACTTGGCTAAATTCTGAATGAAATATAGTCTCCCCTTCTTTTCAGTAATCGTTGCATTCCTGGGGGCACCTGGGTGGCTCAGTGGGTTAAGCCTCTGCCTTCGGCTCAGGTCATAGTCTCGGGGTCCTGGGATCGAGCCCCGAGTCGGGCTCTCTGCTCAGCGGGGAGCCTGCTTCCTCCTCTCTCTCTGCCTGCCTCTCTGCCTACTTGTGATCTCTCTCTCTGTGAAATAAATAGATAAAATCTTACAAAAAAAAAAAGTTGCATTTCTGAAAAAAATTCAAGGTGTATTTAAACTTAAAACTACAAAATACACACTATGGATATTATAGATTTATGTCTGAAAATGGAGTTCGATTCCAGACCTGGGTGATTTCGGGCAGGCTTTTCAATCTACGTAGATTCCTGTTGGGCTGTTTTTGGGGGACTGAGGGTCCTTAGGTCACAGAAGGTCTGGTATCTGGCTCAGTGGTTGATAATCAGAGAATGTGGCATTTGCAAAACAACCCCCTTTGAGAAAAGCTCTGCTTTTGAGGAACAGAAAAAAACAAAAAAAGAAAAGAAAAACAAACCTGAAAAAAGGGTAGGGTGGTGGGGGAAGTTTGAGTCATTTGCATTCATAAGCAGTACATTTAAAATCCTGCCAGGGCTACCAAGGGGGTGGGATGGGAGGGGGACCCTTGCCACTCCCACTGTGGTTCCCGAGACTGTCCTCCTGTATATCCTTAGCACTAAGAAGAGTGACAATGTGACCCAGGGTTGTAAAGTGCATTCTCTGCATTCGTAGGTCAAGTCTGCCCTTCTGTGTTATATTGGATATTTGTTATGGGTCAAAGACCACGATGCTCAGAGGACACCCAGAAATGTAGAAATTTCAGTCACGCTGAGACTTTTTTAAGTTTAAGATTTGGCCTTTCCTAAAGCCTTCATGACAGATGACAGAGTCCTCAGTAGTGCCTTGCTGCTCTTTGGTTGGTTCCAGCCCCTGCCGTCTGCTCCCAGCCCTGTTCAGGTCACCCTGAGGTTCTCACTGGTTCCACGAAAGGGCTGCCAAACCTCATTTCCCGTCCTTAGCTCCAGGCCTTGCTCATCCTGTTCCCTCCGCCTGGAGCATCCTTTCTTTCTCCTGATTCTCCCATCCTGCAGGTCACTGCTGTGATGTCACCTCCCCTGGAAAGCCCCCATGATAGCACCAGTAAGAGTCTTTTTTTTTTTTTTTTTAAGATCTTATTTATTTATTTATTTATTTGACAGAGATCATAAATGGAGAAGCAGGCAGAGAGAGGAGGAAGCAGGCTTCCTGCAGAGCAGAGAGCCCGATGTGGGTCTCGATCCCAGGACCCTGGGATCGTGACCTGAGCCGAAGGCAGAGGCTTTAACCCACTGAGCCACCCAGGCACCCAGCGCCAGTAAGAGTCTTATGAAGTCATGCTTGCTCATCCTTTCCTCTCATGAGGCTCTGTGGTAGTGGGGCTCCGGGTTTGACCTAGAACATGTGTTTAGTTCATTAGTGGACAAGTGACTGATGGGCGTCTCTGCCTACATTGGAATCTGATCTACTCACAAAGGCCCTTTTTCTTCCCAGCCTTCAGCTTACCCACCCCTTTCTGTTCCTTTGCTCTGGATGGTTTTCTCCTGACTCAGACCTTTCCCCTCCAATTTTCCTTTCCCCTCCCAGCCAGAGCTCGCAGATGCCCGGCTTGCTTCCTCTCCGGTCCTGGAGCACTTCCCTCCTTTGTGGGCTTCTTGTTAATGGGACAGTTTTCTTTCTTGATTTGGTCTTAGCTGATCCTTCCCACCGTTCTTGACCTTGACCTTGTCCACCCAGGCATGAGCTTTCCTCCTCTCTGCCTGCCCTGGACCTTCTCCCTGACCCTTTGGCACCTGTCTCTTGGCCACTAGAAACAGCCCTGGGTCACTAGCAGCCCACGCAGGCCCAGGGCTGGGTCTGGTTTAGGAAGTGGTACAGAGAATGAACAGGGGAGGGCTGAGCCACTCCCTTCCTCTCTGCCTAGCCCTCTTTCTTCCTTGCCAGGGAGGCCTGCATGTGCTGAAAGGAATTATACTAAAAATCCTAGTAGGAAAAGGGCAGCTTTAGGGCAGGTCAGTAAAGGGAGTTGTGAAAGTCTTGCACAGTGACATTGGCAGTGTGGTTGGTGGAATAATGCACAAAGATGCCCATGGCCTGATCCCCAGAACCTTACATGGCAAAGGGCCTGATATGATCACTGGGTCCTTGTAAGAGGAGACAGGAAGTCAGGGGGTGGGGGGTGGGGGTGGGGAATGCGCTGCAGCTGTAACTGGCTTTTAACTGGAAGAAGGGGCCACAAGCCTGGGAATGTAGGAGGCTTCCAGAAGTTGGAAGAGACCAGGAAACAGATTAGAAGGAATGTAGCCCTGTGGGCCCCCTTCAGATTTCTGACCCCCAGAACTATGAGACGATAAATTTGTGCTGCTTTGGGCGCCTGGGTGGCTCAGTGGGTTAAGCCGCTGCCTTCGGCTCAGGTCATGATCTCAGGGTCCTGGGATCGAGTCCCGCATCGGGCTCTCTGCTCCGCAGGGAGCCTGCTTCTTCCTCTCTCTCTGCCTGCCTCTCTGCCTACTTGTGATCTCTGTCTGTCAAATAAATAAATAAAATCTTAAAAAAAAAAAATTTGTGCTGCTTTAAGCCACCTAGTGTGTGGTAATTTGTTACAGCACACATAGGAAGTTATACAACTTCACACTGAGTTTAGGTTTTATTCTGGGTGCAGTGGGGAAGCTATGAGTTGAAGTAGGAGGATGTGTTTTTAGGAAGGTCCCACTGGCTGCTGTGCAGGAACTTGGATGTCAGGGAACAAAAGTGGGAGGAAATGAAGGAGCAGGAAGGAGGCCCCAGTGGTGGTCATTTGCATGGATCAGAGGCTGTAACCATGGACAGAGTGGATGCATGCCCACACATCTCCTGGGTGGGGACAGACAGGACACATGCCTGATCGACCCAGAGCATGGAGGAGATTCCCGTGTTTCTGGTCCTTTCCTGGGGTAGGAAGTGAGCCAAGGCAGGTTGGAAAGCTGTGCTTGCTAAGAGAGAGTGTCAGGTAGTTTAAATAGTCAAGTGTGTGGCATCAACGTGACAAGGGAGAGCCTTCTGAAACTGAATGCCATTCAGTACGCCTACACCATGGAAGGATCCCGTAAATTGCAGATACTTGGTTAGGTAAGGAGGAAGCATATGTTTTGGCGGCGGAGCCCACGTCGGGCCATTTGAAGATGTTGACTTGACTTTAATTTGGAGACCAGAGTTAGGAGGTATGTCTTTGCTGTGTAATAATATGTTACCCCAAACCTAGCAGCTGAGAACGACAGCGAACATTTACTATCTCACATGGTTTCTCTGTATCAGGGGTCCAGCCTAGCCAGGGGGTTCTGGGTCAGCGGCTCCTGAAGTCGCACTCGCCCTGTCAGCTGAGGCCACATCATCCAAAGGCTCGACTGGGGCTGTAGGCCCTGCTTTCCAATTGCACACGGCTAGTCAGTCAGTGCTGGCTCTTGGCAGTGTCTCATCAGGGGGCTCCTCCAGGGTCCTCCTCACACGGCCGCTGGCTTTGTCTGGAATGAATGATCCAAGAGAGGGCAAGACAGAAGCCACTGTGTTTTCTGTGACCTAATCTTAGAAGCGCACTCCACTGTTTCTGCTGTATCCTCGTCCGATGGGAGGGGACTGTGCAGGGCCCTGAGCGAGGGTTCTAGTTTCTCACATTCTTGTAGACACTTGTTATTATCTGGCTTTTGATGATGCCCCTTGTGGGTGTGAAGTAATACCATTCTGTGGTTTTGGTTTATGTTTCCCTGATGATGAATGATGTCAAGCAGCGTGTCATGGCCATTTGCATATCTTCTTCGCCCTTTTTAAATTGGGTTTTTTCCCCTTATTCTGTGGTAAGAGTTCTTGACATGGTCTGGTTACAAGGAGATATTTCATTGGCAAGTATTTTCTCTCATTCTTCGGGTTGTCTTTTCACTTTCTTGATTGTATCTTTTGATACACGACACTTTTTTTTATTTTGACAAAGTCCAGGTGATCTTATTTTTTCTTCTGTTGCCTGTGGTTTGGGTGTCATATTTCAGAATCCACTGCCAGATGCAAGGTCGTGAAGATTTTCACCTTTCCTTATTTATTTAGGAGAGAGAGTGTACATGCATGTGTGCAAACTGGGGAGGGGAAGAGGGAAAGAGAATCTCAAGCAAACCCCCAGCTAAGCATGGAGCCTGCTGCTCCGTCACATCTGTAGATCGCTGTGGGCCTTGTACTTTTCAGCGCCCTTCGTGTGTATTAACCCATTAATTTCCACAGCAGCTCTGTGAGCCGGATCCTACGTGTATCCCCGTTGAACAGGTGATGAACCTGGGCTGGCTAGGGAACTTGCCTGAAAGTCACACAGCTGGCCGGCCAGGGCCCCGAGTCTGTGCTCCGAAGCAGCGTGCTAACCTGCCTCTCTGCAGTGACTGGCTTTCTCGGGCCGGTCTCCCCGAGGGGAGGATGTTCTCGGCCTTTCCCCTGGCCAGCCGGCGGAGTCTCCAGAAGACCCCACAACCGGTCCACACTCCTTGTGTTCCAGGCAGCAGGCGAAGATGGCGTACTCCTCCAAGGATCCCGCCAAGCCAAAAGGGGGCTCGCAGGTGGATGTGAGTGAGGAGGCTGAGGTTTTGATCGTCAAGTCCCCCCAGAAGGAGCGGGAGCCGTCTCTGTTCAAGGTGTTATACAAGACCTTCGGGCCCTACTTCCTCATGAGCTTCTTATTCAAGGCCGTCCACGACCTGATGATGTTTGCCGGCCCAGAGATCTTAAAGTAAGACCCCTTCCCTCTCAGCTGGGCAAGTTTTTGTGTTCCTGACCTTCCACAGGCAGCACTCCTAACCTCTGCCTTGGGGTCACGTGGGGTGCCCCACGGGCTTAATTACAGCCGAGCCTCTCTGTCTTCACCCACTTTGCCCAGTACTTTGCTTTGACACCATCTGAACTCAAGCCATTTTGGTTGCAAGTAACCGAAACCAACTTCCCCTGAAGCCAGAGGAGGAGAGAGGAATGTCTAGGGAAACTGAGAACAAGAAAATGAGCCAGACTGTGTCAGACTGCAGCCTGAAAACAGAAAGTCACAAGGAGGTCCCCTCCCTCCTCTCTCTCGTTACCTCTTTATGTCTCTGGGGGGGGGCCACCCGCTCCTCGTCTTTGCCTTCCTACCTTTGCCTAACATACTCTCTGGTCACCTGCGGGTGGCTTTCTGGTGACGAGCCAGAGCAGTCGGTACGAGAAGCCACCTGCACCTGCTGGGGCAACCTGCACGGCCCCATCACCCCTGTGGGTTTGTTTTTCTCTGCATAAAATGGCAGGAATAACACCCGCCCCACCTGGCTCAGGGAGAGTTGAAATGCGGACGTGGGAGGACTTGTTCCCTGCGTGTGTGCGTCAGGCTCTGGTCCTTCCGTCCTTGCTCCCTCAGATTGCTCATCAACTTCGTGAACGATCAGGAGGCCCCGGACTGGCAGGGCTACTTCTACACCGTGCTGCTGTTCGTCAGCGCCTGCCTCCAGACCCTCGTGCTGCACCAGTACTTCCACATCTGTTTCGTCAGCGGCATGAGGATCAAGACAGCCGTCATTGGTGCTGTCTACCGGAAGGTGGGTGGGGTCAACCGGAAGGTGGGTGGGGTCAACCGGAAGGTGGGTGGCATCTCTTAGAAGGCAGGTGAAGGCCGGTCCTCACACCCAGGGGGTCACGTTGACGTCTCCCGGTGTATGTAGCCTCAGAATCTCTGGGGACCTGGCTAGGTCACCCCCAAGGCCACCGTGAGGATTTCAAGCCCAGCTTCTAGAGCAGTAGCAGGAGGCCAGCCCACATGACCGCAGCTGGCCACAGTTGCCCATCAGGTGTGAGACCTTATCAAAGCTGATGTGTAGCATGTCCTTGAAGCCTGTGTCAGCCATGCGGAAAGGAGTTTCTTAGGTGGCACTCGACTTGGGAAAATGCATGTTCACGCTGTCACTGCCATTGATACTCCATTTGAGCTTGTTCTGACTCTGCATATGAACTGGGCAGGTGGTCCTTTCCCTGGGTAGTGGAGTGCTTAGGCATTTAGGCAATCCAGCTTTAAGGAAATTTCTTGGTTCCTTCAATTTATAAGCTTCTGGGGCGAAGACACTGCTTGGGCCCGTGGGTGGAGAAGAGACTGCCTAGCAGGTAGTCAAGAGAGATGGGCCAGTTCGTTGGTTCTGAGCCCTGTCTGTAAGTTGGACTTGCTTGGAGAACTTCAGCAACTCCCACTGCCCAGGCTGCTCTGCAGACCAACAAAATCAGGATCTCTGAGGGTGGGACCCAGGCATCTTTATTTCTTAAATTCCCCAGGCAGTAGTGTGAAACCATGTTTGAGAATCAGGACAATTTTATCCTTCCAAGGGATGTTTGGAAGATGTCTGGAGATGTCTTTGGTTTTTGGTTGTCCTAACCAGAGATGGAGGTGTCTAGTTAGAGGCTGAGGATGCTGGTGAACACCCTGTAAGGCACAGGCCAGTCCCACAAAGACGTATCCAGCTTCAAATGTCAGTCATGCCAAGACTGGGAAACCCTGACCTTGACCTTGCTCCTTGAGTGTGATCTGCGGACCAGCAGCATCTGCATCATGTGGGAGCATGTTAGAAATGCATCGCCCCAGGCCCGTACCCCAGTCCTTCCAAATCTGAAACGACGCTGTAACAAATTTCCCCAGTGATGTGTGTGCCCCCTTCAGTGTGTGACACCCTGGTTTAGGTGATCTTGGGGTCCCTTCCATATTACGGAAGTCAGGATGAGGGAGAGACCGTCATTGATAAGAGCTGGGGCTTTGCGATGGGACCTACGAGCTGGGAACGCAGATAAGGTAGGAAGGCAGGAGAAAAGAGAAGTGGTTTTCTGTTCCTGAGCTGTGTTCTTCCTCCACGTGGACTTGGACGAAAGGGTTTTGCCTGCTAGACTCACCATCTTTCTCTCTCCATTGTCCTGCAGGCCTTGGTGATTACCAACTCAGCCAGAAAGTCCTCCACTGTCGGGGAGATTGTCAACCTCATGTCTGTGGACGCCCAGAGGTTCATGGACTTGGCCACGTACATTAACATGATCTGGTCAGCTCCTCTGCAAGTCATCCTTGCTCTCTACCTCCTGTGGCTGGTGTGTGTTTGACGTTGTTCCCCTTGTGCAGAGGGAGGGACCACCTCATGTGGGCAGTGGGGGTGAGGGAGTGGGTGTCGGTGATAAGAACCTCTGTCATTCACTGGGGTTTTTTTTCCTTGACATCATTCACACTTTATTTTCTGGTCTGTTGGACAGTTTCTGGTGTCATATCTGTTTTCTCGGTTTTTGGATTTATGCTCTTTTTGATGGCATGATACTTGTTTGCGTTTGTTTTTTTTAAAGATTTTATTTATTTGACAGAGAGAGAGAGATCACAAGTAGGCAGAGAGGCAGGCAAAGGAGGCGGGGGGAGCAGGCGCCCCACTGAGCAGAGAGCCCGATGCAGGGCTCCATCCCAGGACCCTGGGACCATGACCCGAGCCGAAGGCAGAGGCTTAATCCTCTGAGCCACCCAGGCGCCCCCCTTTTCCTCCTTCACTAAGGATGAAGTCCTACCCATCTTTAAAGGCAGTGACACCTGCCAGATCCAGATTGCTTTTCTCTCAGGATTAGATGGATTTCTTCCTTTTTTTCCTTTTTTGGGGGAGGGGGATTTTGTTTATTTATTTGACAGAGACACAGTGAGAGAGGGAACACAAGCAGGGGGACTGGGAGAGGGAGAAGCAGGCTCCTACTGAGCAGGGAGCTTGATGCGGGACTCGATCCCAGGACCCTGGGGTCATGACCTGAGCCAAAGGCCGACGCTTAATGTCTGAGCCACCCAGGCACCCTGGATTTCTACCTTTTTAAAATCCCAATAATTTAGTAAAGGAGCTCCCCTGATACTACCTTCTAGAATAGTTTTTTGCTGCTTGGTATAGCTGCTCCTCCTCTCCTGATAAGTGTCTTGGTTACTCATGGGCTCAGTGTCTTGGTTTTTTTTGTTTGTTTGTTTGTTTAAGATTTTATGTATTTATTTGACACACGCACGCTCATGCATGATTAGGGGGAGGGGCAGAGAGAGAAGTAGACTCCCTGGGGAGCAGGGAGCCATATGCGGAGCTGGATCCCCAGACTCTGAGATCATGACCTGAGTCAAAGTCAGGATGCTTAACTGACTGAGCCAACCCAGCGCCCCTCAGTGTCTTGCTTGTGCCTTATTTTTTATTTCCTGTGAGTGTAGTCCCAGCAGGGCCCGGTGCCTAATAAGTGTGCAGCAAATTATCCATTGATTTGACTGTAGTTTACATATTTTTTTTGGTCTGTTTATACAGCAGAAGATAAGTGATTATAAATTGTTTCTAGAAATGAAACTTAGAAATAAATAGCAGAGTCTAAATGTCTTTTGGGGCCGACATCTTGGGGTATCCACTTCTCCAGAAATTTCAGCCACGGGTGAAATAGTTTTTGGAGCATTTCTTTTAGAATCAGCCTCCAGGGACGCCTGGGTGGCTCAGTTGGTTGAGCAGCTGCCTTTGGCTCAGGTCATCATCCCAGCGT
This sequence comes from Enhydra lutris kenyoni, assembly GCF_002288905.1. Taxonomy (NCBI): domain Eukaryota; kingdom Metazoa; phylum Chordata; class Mammalia; order Carnivora; family Mustelidae; genus Enhydra; species Enhydra lutris. The sequence continues at coordinate 3,164,022 of NW_019154129.1, read as the reverse complement.
CCTGGGATCGAGTCCCACATTGGGCTCCTTGCTCAGCGGGGAGCCTGCTTCTCCCTCTGCCTCTGCCTGCCATTCTGTCTACCTGTGCTTGCTCTCTCTCCCTCTCTCTCTCTCTCTGACAAATAAATAAATAAAATCTTTAAAAAAAAAAAATAGAATCAGCCTCCAGGGGTGATTCATGAACCATTAAGAAGATTGTTCTGTTTTAGATGAGGGTTGCTGAATGTATCATTGACATTTGGGGCCAGATAGTTTCTTGTTGGGGCGGGGGTTGTCCTATGCACTGCGGGATGTTCAGTGGTGTCCTTGGTCTTTTCACTCTGATACCAAGAACACAGTCCCCTGCTACCTTCCCCCCTGCCACTTGTGACCCAGATGTCCCTTAGGGGCAATTCTTCCCTGTTTGGGAACCACTGGTTTGGATAGAAAACCAGCTTTCTCTGTTCATCCGTTAAAAATATAGTATAGGATGGGGCACCTGGGTGGCTCAGTGGGTTGGGCCTCTGCTTTCAGCTCAAGTCATGATCCTGGGGTCCTGGGATCGAGCCCCACATTGGGCTCTCTGCTCAGCGGGGAGCCTGCTTCCTCCTCTCTCTCTCTGCCTGCCTCTCTGCCTACTGTGATCTCTCTCTGTCTGTCAAATAAATAAATAAAAAAAGTCTTTAAAATATATATATATATATATATATATATATATATATATATAGTAGGAGGAGCACCTGCGTGGCTCAGTGGGTTAAAGCCTCTGCCTTTGGCTTAGGTCATGATCCCAGAGTCCTGGGATCGAGCCCCGCATCGGGCTCTCTGCTTAGCGGGGAGCCTGCTTCCTTCTCTCTCTGCCTGCTTGTGATCTCTGTCTGTCAAATAAATAAAATCTTAAAAAAAAAATACAGTATAGGATAGTGACAGTGGTGTGGGCTCAGGAATGAGACTGTCTGGGTTCAAATCCTGCCTCTTCAATGATTAGGTTTGTGATGTCATTCCCTAAGGTCACTAAACCTCAGTGTGTCTTCATCTGCAAAGTGGTGATGGTAATGTTACATTTCATCATAGGGATGTTGGGATGAAGGAATGAATCAGTACAGGTTATGTTCATAGAACGGTGTATGGGGTATGAACACACTGAGTATCTTTTTTTTTTTTTTTTAAGATTTTGTTTATTTATTTGACAGAGATCACAAGTAGGCAGAGAGGCAGGCAGAGAGAGAGAGGAAGGGAGGCAGGCTCCCTGCTGAGCAAAGAGCCTGATGCGGGGCTTGATCCCAGGACCCTGGGATCATGACCTGAGCTGAAGGCAGAGGCTTCAACCCACTGAGCAACCTACGTGCCCCGAGTATCTTTTAATTATTGTTTGCTGTCAGAGTTTATTCTGAATGCTTTAGATTGTTGGTAGAAATCACTTCATTCTCGAAGGTGGGTAATTGGTCACTGGGTGGAGATACTTTGCAGAAACTGTTATGAGCAACAGCAGCATTTTTGGGGAGACTAGGACCAGTGCCCCCATGTGCATTGACTTGGAAGAGACTAGCCCTCCTGGTTTTCCGAATGCTTAAGGGGGAGAAAAAAATCACATTACCCTGTAGTTTCATCCATGTGAGTATGTGCACTGGGCCAGTTTCTCAAGCTGTATTCTTTTCAGGTGTTGAAATTAAAAAATGGAGATCTGTATCTTATCTTGGCATCTTAACCTCTCAGGGGTAGTTTCCTTATCTGCCACTCGGATAATAGAACAAGTCTACAACCTCTTATCTACATACCCCCAAACCCAAAAGGTGTGGAAGTTTTCCTTAACTCGTGTGGTGCCTTAACCTGACCTGAGGTGAGCTGAGGGGAAGTGTTTGTGATCTTGATTATTCTCTCAGGCCGATACTATTTTGGTGATGAGAGGTCAGTACCCTTGATGACGGAGTGCTGTGCTAGGGCCCAGGGGTCGTGTAATGCAATATATGGACTCGCTTGGGTCAGCAGTCCCCGAGACCACACCAGGTTGCTAGGAGGACTTGGGGCTTTCATTTTTATAGCAGGAGAAAGCAAAGGGTGAATACACAGGAGGAGGAATGGGGGGTGGGTGGCAGGAAGCAGGTACAGACTTCGGGACTCCTCTCCCAGTAGCCTCACACAGGATGCACTTAATTGCCTAGCAACAAGTTCCACAGCGTGGGAAATGTTGTCAGCCAGGGAAAGTTTGATAGAGACCCAACACCCAGGGTTTTTACTGGGGATTGGTTGCACAGGTGTCCTCTGCTTGGCCCATACCAGACTTTCAGACTCTCAGAAGACAAAGGGGGTTTCAGCATAAGCTATAGCGTTTGTACAGAGTTGAGGCCCAGCGAACTACTCGTACCAATTCTGAGAATGGTGGGAGCCCTCCCTAAATCCAAGCTCCCAGATGGCAGCCAAGGGCCTATTCTTTAAGTAGGCCTTCAAACACGATAAACCATTAGACTGGCTGTGTTAACTCTTTGCTATTCAACGCTCTCTTACCTTTCTGAAGTCCTTTAGAGAAAGCATGAGAGCTGGGGGCCCTCCCAGCTCTCCTTCAAGCAGAAGGAGAGGGAGACAAGCAGACACCCTGCTGAGCAGGGGAGCCCCACACAGGGCTCGGTCCCAGAACCCCGAGATCATGGCCTGAGCCGAAATCAAGAGTTGGCAGCTCAACTGACTGAGCCACCCAGGTGCCCCACCGTTCTGAAGTTCTAATTTCTGAAACTCATCTGGCCCTGTCATGTTCTTAAAGGGGTTGTAGGACCCCAGGGGAGGCTCACAAATAAATCTGAATATTCTTATAAGCCTGTCGCTGGGTAAGAGTGACACATCTGCCCTGAAGATGATCGGCCAGGTCTGCAGGATCAGCCAGAGAAGCCCCCTGTTAAAGACCTCTGTTCTCTTTCTTCCTTAGAACCTGGGCCCGTCCATCCTGGCTGGGGTGGCTGTGATGATCCTTATGGTTCCTGTCAATGCCGTGATGGCCATGAAGACCAAGACTTACCAGGTTGGGTGTCTGTTGCCACAGGGCTCCAAGTTGGGCTCTTGTCGAGGCCTTTCCATTTGGGTTCTAGCTGAGTTCTTCACAGGCCCCGGAGGGGTTCTCAGCCCTGCATGCCTGTCCGAGTGCCCTGAGGAGCTTTCCCAAATGCTGATTCCTGGGCTCCATTTCTGGGATTCTGGTTCATTTCATGTTGGTGAGACCCCAAGCATCAGTTTTTAAAGCTTCCTGGGTGATTCTGGTGGACTGCCAAGGTTAGGATCCCCGAAATAGCTAGACCTAGGCCAGTGACCAGAATCACATGTGTGAGCCTCTGGGAAATTCCTTATTTCCCACAAAATTCAATCATTTACGTGTTTTCTGTGCATTTTCAAGAGTTGAGTAGACATTTCTCCCTGACTTTTTTCCCCCTCTTACCTTATGCTAGGCTCAGTGTTCAACTCTCTTCAGCAGTGTTTTGTATTTTTTAAGTTTTTCAATATCCAAGTGACAGAGCTGTTGCCTTCTTATCATAAAAAAATGTTCCATTGATAGAAAAGTGTATAGATTAAAAGGGAATATTTCCTTCCCTTTCCTTTCCGTGTCAGTGAGCATGTTGAAGCAAACCCTTCTCGAACTTTCTGTGTATTTATAGAGAGCTCTGATTATACAGTTAGGTTTCATGGTGGGCCTGGGTGTGTTTCTTCGTGGTGTCACCACCATATATGTTTTTATACACATGGCCCATTTCGCAACCTGGTCTGATCATTTGAGACCACGTCTCAGGGATCTTTCCATCTAATGTGACTTCATTCTCTTGAACTGGCACCACATGGTCCATAACCAAGAGGGGCCAGAGTTGATGTCTCTGCTCCTCTGTTGGTGGCTCTTTATGATGTGCCTGTGGAACTGCAAATAAGAATGCTTGACTGCGCTGATGATGAGTCCCAGGACGGGGACCTGTTGGAATGAGGCCTCCGCAGGTGCGGGTGGGAGGAGGTTATGCAAGAAAGGGGCCCTGTCATCTTTCGTCCTCTGAATGCTGTGTAGTAGGCTTCCCTGAGTGGCCCACTTTTGAAACCGCGTCAGTCACTGGCTTTGGCTTTCCTGGACTTAAAAAGCGTCCTCATCCGTGACCTGGGAATGACCAGAGCCCTCAGCGACAGTTCTTAGGAGCACGAAGTGGCTAGATGCATGCCCAGTGCTTAGAAAAGGGCTCGGCATCTGGAAGACGCCCAGTGCTATCTAACGGGTAGTATGGCTCAGTAGAGAAACTAAGGAAACGGAGGCGGGAAGAAAAAAAAACCCAAAAACCCCAGCATCGTTGTCTCTCTTGTGTTTGGATCAGCAGAGTAGGGTCCCTGCCCGCCTTCCCTGGACACCGCAGGGTTGTTCTTGTTTCTGCTTCTCAGATCTAAGTTTAATAAGTGTCTTAATCAGTGTCCCATTTAACGTGATCCAAAGCAGGTTCTTCCCTCAGTAAAGGAGTCCTTTGTGCCCTCAGGGTCAAAAGGAGGAGGATTCATAGGGATTTCGGGGTCAGCTTTTGCACCCTTCTGAAGGCCCCCTTCTCCCATGGGGCCAGACGGGGTCCCCCGCTGTGGTGTCAACTGCTCTTGTCTCTGAAGGTGGCCCACATGAAGAGCAAAGACAATCGGATTAAGCTGATGAATGAGATTCTCAACGGGATCAAAGTGCTCAAGCTTTACGCCTGGGAACTTGCCTTCAAGGACCAGGTGCTGGCCATCAGGCAGGAGGAGCTGAAGGTGCTCAAGAAATCGGCCTACCTGGCAGCCGTGGGAACCTTCACCTGGGTCTGCACACCTTTCCTGGTGAGTGAAGCCACGCCCACCCTAGCCCGCCTCACGGAGGGGGGGGGTTTGGTTGTGTTCTCATGCCCGAACATGTTCAAAAAGGTCAAGGGTTCATCGAGGCCTGGTCCTACCACTCCTTGGATGAATGGCCACCCACCCCCTCCCCCACTTCATTGTCTTCCCAGCTCTTGGTAGCTCCCAGCCCAGGGGTCCTCAGAAGCAGCCACTTCTAGGAGCTGCTGGTTTATAGGTTCACGATGAGATAAGAAATTTGTGCCAGAATGTCAAGCAGCTCTCTCTGTGTCCTTGTTAGAAAAACGTGCGGCAGAACTGCGCTGTGCCCTCGGTGTCATAGTCGGGTGACAGCACTGTGTCAGCATTTCCTCCATTGCCGACCAGTCAAGAGCCCAGGATTTGGCAGGTGCCAGACGTGCTCTAAGATGTGCTTATTGTCTGTCTGTCCCTCCATGAGAAGGGCAGCTCCCGGAACGGGAAGGCAGGGATTTTGTCTTCTCTGTGCACTGCCGTACCCACCGTGCCTAAAATAGCCCATCGTAGGTGCTCAGCAAATACTTGTCATTTGTTGTTAAAAAAAAAAAAAAAAAAAATTGAATCCATACAGAAACTCATCAAATGAAAAGTATATTGTCTTCTTTTCCATCTGTTCCCTTTCTCCAGAGTATTTGAGAAACACTGGAAAAAGCAGGAGTGAGTGAGCTTTTTCTACCAAGGACCGGCTAGCGAACATTGTAGACATTCTGGGCATAGCCTCTCTGCTGCTATATTTTCTTTCTTTTTTTTTTTTTAAGATTTTTATTTATTTATTTGACACAGAGAGAGATCCAAGTAGGCAGGCAGAGAGGGGGGGGAAGCAGGCTCCCCGCTGAGCAGAGAGCCCGATGTGGGGCTCGATCCCAGGACCCTGAGATCATGAGTTGAGCTGAAGGCAGAGGCTTAACCCACTGAGTCACCCAGGCGCCCCTCTGCTGCCTCTCTTCTTTGCTGCCAATGTGACCATCCGTAATAGACACGGGAACAGGCGTGGCTACATTCCCCTAAAAATTTCTTAAAGATACTGAAATTTGAGTTGCACATAAGCTTCCTGTGTCATATATTATTTTGATTTTTAAAAAAATTATCTATGTCTGTTAAAGTATTCTAAGCCCATGGGCCAGATATAAACAGGTGTGGACCCCTAGGGTGCCTGTTGAACTTGGCTGCGATCTCTTGGTGTGACCCAAAACCAGTTAGTCCGCCTCCCTGCCTCTGGGTTCTTGCGTATGGAACATGGAAGGGCTGGGCCACGGGGGTGTCACACAGGCCTCTGCCTGCCCCCCACTCCTGTCCCCGCACTAGATGTCCACAACGCGTCGTGGGGTTCTCTCCCACTGAGTTCTTTTTGGGCCACCCTCCCGGTGACCAGTGTCAGCGGACTGGAGCTGCCATACAAAGTGACCTCTTTTAGCCAGTCTGGGACTTCAAGTTCTCTTAGATCCTTTCTGGCTCACATATGCCAGCATTCGTGGCTGGAAAGGTTCTGCCAGCTCATCCTTTGAGAACACTCTGGTCTCCCCAACTTTCCCCAGATCTCTGATGGCTTTCTTTGATTTTTAGAATTAAAAAGCATCTGAAGACTGGTGTTCATTTGATTATTTTCCTTTAAACTCTTAAATAGTCTCAGTGTGTTTATAATTGTTAACTGTTCTTCTTTGTATGATGCATTTTATTTTAAAAAGGACAGTGTATTCCTTGGTAAAACTAGTTGAAGCTGTTCCAACAGGTCCAGGACAGGGTTTCTCAAGCTCAGCACCGTTGCCGTTTGGGACCCGATAATTCTTTTTTTCTTTGTGGGGTGGAGGGGCACCGTCCTGCTCATTGTAGGGGTGTTCCGCAGCATGTCTGGACTCAACCCAGCAGAGGCCAAGTGTCACCTCTTCCCCCTCTGTGTCCCCGCTCCCAGTTGGGACAATCAAGTGTCTCCAGACACTGCCAGGTCTCCTGTGGTAGAGAACCGCAGGTGTGTCTCCGTCCTCAGACTTTGGTCATCTAGCCTTCCTCTCTACCAGTATCTTCTGCATATTTCCAGGGAAAGCCTGTGCATGCAGCAGCATAGCAGTGACTGTCCATCATAAATGTAACTGAACTTACTTATCTCTTACTTAGCTTGACACACATGATGGTAAGTCATACAGAAATCCAGAACATTTTGAGTCGCATTTCTTTCATAGGAAAAAGCTCTGCAGCCAGAGGGAGAAACTGACAGGGTTCAGTACTTAGGTTGTGTTACACTTGGGGTGGGGGAAACTTCCCATAACCCCAAGCTCTTCTGACTGAGTGTCCAGTTTCTAGCTTGTCTTCACTTAACATCTCCTGCCCTAGTCTCCATCAAGAGATACTTAAGAGCGCAACTGGCTTTTCTTGACCTTGAATTTGCCGCTCAGTATAGTGTTGGGGGGTGGGGGTAGGGGTAACGGGCTTCCAGAGATGAGTTTGTTAAGCTGTTTGGCATGAAACAGATGAGCCTGGGTGTCAGTTGGAGACCTTGCCCCTAGCTGGGACACTGAAGCCTCTGACTACATTAGGATAAAATATGTAGCCTTTGGTTCCCTTGAAAGGTGTTTGCATGTTCTTTCCACTGGCGAATTCCTACGCTTCAAGGGTGATGAGGTGTTTACCCACCGGAAGGTGTGATGGAAGACAGAGGCCTGAGGAGGTCAGACAAGAGTGGGGATGCCATTTTGGTGGGATTGATGGGATTGTTTTTCTGAAATACAGAGCCTGGCATCCATCATGTACACTTAATGTGCTTTTAAAAATAGTATCCGCAGGCTGCCATCAATATTTAGCATTTTGAGTCTTGGAAGATTTGGGAGTTTCTCCTCTTCTATTTATCCTTCCTCTCTTTGTTAGGATAGTTATCATTCTATATGGTAGGTAATTAGCCATTGTGTATTTCTTTGCTGATCAGATCATACGGGGACGTTATCTTTTCTTTTTTTTCTCTTTTTTTTTGGCTTGCATTCCTAGAACTGGACTTGGCAAATGGTGCACATTCAGTAAATGTAAAGTAGGGGAATAACTGAATGAGTAAAAGTTTTTGAATAAACTGTGTTAGTCAGGAACTGGGTTGCAGTTGGCAGAAACCTTGCTCAAGTTGACTAGATTGAAAAGGAAAGTGGAATTTTTGAGTCACAAGACTGAAAAGTGTGAGAAATTGCTGGTTTTGAGCATGACTGGGGTTTCAGTCATGGCTGGATCCAGGTGTTCCTGAGGGAGTGACAAGCTCCCCTTCCCCCCTGCCTGTCTCTCAGCTGTGCATTCTCCGTGGTGTTTTCTTTTGTCAGGGAGCTGCTCACCACATAATTACCGTTCATCCTGTCATCTGAGTAACCCCTGTGGGGAGAGGCCCCATTAGCCCATTTTCCCATTAGTCTCAGCAAAGCTGTGGGATTGGGTGTCACTGTGGTATTGCAGTTGGCCACGTGCTTATGCCTGAATCGCTGGGGCCAAGGAGATGGGATGCTTGGATTGATGAGCTTTGTGTGGCTTCTGTGGGAGCTTGGGGTGGGACATGAGCAATTCATTTATGGCCGAAGCTCATTGAGATAAAAGAAAATTGGGGTATCCCAGAAATGGGAGTGGATAATGGGCAGACTGAATGAACAGATGTCCTACACAAAGAGACATCAGGTTTTTCAGGAGTTGGGCTGGAGTAGATGGTTCATTTCTTTGCCACATTTCTCAGTGTGGAAGCACTATTAGCTCCTGGAGTGGGACACTTGTTATTCATTGTTTGCAAAAGCTTTTTACATCCTTGACTCTCACCCATCACAAAGCTGTGGCAGACCCCAGGCCCCCTTCTCTACACTGACCCCACGCATCTCCACCCATTCCCAAATACCCCTTCTAAAGAGAGTTCACTTAATACCTGTTTCCCCTAGACCGTGAGTCTCAGGAATGCCAGGCCTGCCTTACTCTTCAACACACAGGGCTGATACACAGTAGGTGCTCAGTTAATCATTGCTAAAGAATGGCCTCCACTTCTGGAGAAGCCAGGGCCATGGAACTGATGGGCCACGTGATGTTATTCCCTCTCTACACATGCTCTGTGCTGTCAGCAGCTGCCCTGATGATGGCGATGGTGGGGTGGTGTGTTCTGGTGGCGAGATGCCTGCAGCCTGATTTTCCCCACTGCTGAGGAGACACCTCTGAATTTGTTATCTTCTATCCCCAGCCACATCTAGCCCCTACCCACCCACCCATCTGTTTATGTGTCCATCTGTCCATTCATCACTCCACAAACATTCACTGAGGATCTGGCCATGGTTCAGATTTCTGTCTATACTAGCTGCGAGCTAGTACAGACAGAACTCGCTGCCCTCATGAAGTGGTCATTCATTCTAATTGGGAGAGACAGATGATCAACATTAGACATAATAAATACGCTGTATAGTGTACAGTTAGTTGTAAGTGCTATGGAAAAGAAAAAGATTGAGGCCGGGGTGGAATAGGTAGGGCTTACAGTTTCAAATAGGATGGTTAAGGGCGTCACTGAGGAGGTGACTTGAGTGAGGGCCCACCGGGGGAGTGGGAGGAGCACGTGCAAAGACCCTGTGGCAGGACAATGCCCACCCAACGGAGGCCAGTGGGGCTGGAACAGGAGCTGGGGGGAGAATGGTAGGAGAGGAAGGGAAGAGATTTTACAAACCAGATAGGCCCTGGGGCTGGAGTCAAGACTTTGGCTTCTGTGCAAAGTCAAATGGACTGACTTCAGAGAGGCGGGTTTTTTGTTCTTTTTTTTTTTTTTTTTAGTGAGCTATAATTTACCATTTTAAAGTGTACAACCCAGTGGTGTTTAATATATTCACAAGGTTGTGCAGCCGTCCCCATTGTCTAATTCCGGAACGTTCCCATCATCCCAGAAGGAAACCCTATAGCCATTGATGGTCACTCCCCATTCTCCCAGCCCAGGCACACTCATCTGCTTTCTCTCCCTGTGGATTTGCCTGTTCGGGATATCTAAGTTGGAATGACCCAGTACGTGGGCTTCATGTGTTCTGGCTTCTGTTTCAGTGAGCATCATGTTTACACGGGTCATCTCTGTCACAGCAGGTGTCTGTGCTTCCTTTTTTAATGGCTGAATACTATTCCTTTGTGTGGAGATACTTGGAGCCTTCTGAGTAAGAACACCTTCGGATGAAAGGCTGGTGCGTCACCCGGCTTGTTAATGTCAGGGCCAGAAAGGAACCAGCTCTACCCCCCAGCGCCTTGCTCTTGGAACCCAGTTAATAGATTCTCTGGAAGAATGGACCATGGAGTTTGAACTGAGTCCTATAGCCAGAAATGAAAACAACGGCCATGTATTACATTTTACTGAGCCCTGGGTAGTGTGTTAAGCACTTCGCAGAAGTGCCTGATTTCTTGCTGCTGGCCGCCCTGTGATGGTGTATCTGGATTCGCATTTTGTAGAGAGGAAAGCAGAGGCTTGCTTGGAGAGGGGAGATGATGTGTCCAGGCTCCTACAGCTGATATGTGGCAGAGCTGTTGGTTTTGATTTTTAAGCTATGTTACCTTCCAGTAGGTAGTAAGGAAATGAGAAGGCTGTGACCCCTGCGCTGGGGCCCTGTGCTGGGCCCTGCACTGGGCCACAACCACACCGGAGGCAGGGCTCCAATGCCAGACCCTGACTCCCGGACATTCTGCTCTGAGCTCAGAAAGGTGGGACCTGAGCAGTTTATGTCCTGCAGAGAAAGCCTTTAATGGCTCTGGGATCCTGGGGCTAATATGGGGGACAGGGACTGGTGTGCATCTGTTGAGGTCCAAGGTTGTCCAGATGGCTTCTGATAGCATGTTCTGGGCAGTCTTTGTGGGATGCCTGCCATTAGCCCTGCCTGGCGACACCTGGCCCCTGTCTGTCCCCAGCAGTATAGGAGAGGCACAGGAGTCCGCCTGTTGATCTCCTACCTCCCTCCCAAGCAGAGCAGCCTGACCCCAGATTATTGAGACTGTCCTCCCTTTCTCCTGGCAAGGGAGATGAGGAGCCATTGTCTCAAGCATCAGAACCCAAGTTCCGGTCGGCTGGGAGCCTGGGTGGTTAAGTCCCAGGAACCACCACAGGGCTTAATGCAAGTCTGACTTCGTGAGGAAGGGAGTACCTTTGTGTGTTAGTTTTGCTTGCCCTTTTTTTAAATTTTATTTTTATTTTATTTTTAATAATGTTCCTTTCCTGGGGCTATAAAATCATATATTCTATGAGCTAAAAGGAATTTTAAATAGTGCCATTAACCATTTGCGTCCAGCCCCGTTTCACAGATGAGATGTGAGGCATGGGAAGAGGAGGTAACTTGCCCAGGGTGTTCCTGTATGCCAGGGATTGTTCAAGGCCCTGAAGATAACCTCTGTGTATAAAACCAAGTCCCTGTCTCTGCGGAGCTTCCGCCGTAGTCCAGGAGACAGACAGGACATGCACGTGGTGGTGCTATAAAAGGTCGTGGTAGTTGCTGCGGAGAAAAATAAGCCAGGATAAAAGGATGGAGAGCCAGAGCAGGGTTGTTTTGGGTGGAGGGGCAGGGCAACCTCTCCAAAGGGTCGGAGGGAAGAACCAGGCCACCATCTGCATGGAAAGGTTGTTTCAGGCAGAGAGACCACAGGGGCAAAGGCCCAGAGGGATTACACTGGGTGGTGTTGAGGGATCCCCAGCATGTCTGTCCACTGTGATCTGGAGAAGGTTGGTGCAGAGGCCAGGACTTGGAGCTCTCGGTTGCCCATTTATCTGGTACATTCTTTGAGTGTTTAGTGAGTGTCTCCTATGTGCTAGACACTGCCTTAGGTGTTTCCTGCTGCCTCCAGGGGCCTGTTGTGGGACGGGGTGGGCTCAAACACACTGTGGGGGGTCAGGGGGAGGGCAGCTCCTCTTAGGGTTGTGTCTGTGATGCAGGGACACAATCAGTGCTGGACGCTCTGCTTACAGGTGGCCCTGTCTACATTTGCCGTCTACGTGACCATCGACAAGAACAACATCCTGGATGCCCAGAAAGCTTTCGTGTCCTTGGCCTTGTTCAACATCCTTCGATTTCCCCTGAATATTCTCCCCATGGTCATCAGCAGCATCGTGCAGGTACAGGCGAGGCTGGAGGGACCTTAGGGAGGGGGTTCTGGGGAAAGGAAGTAAAAGGGCCTACAGATCCTGCTCCATACAGCTCCCCCTTCATTACCTGTCCCACCTGTGCCCAGTCGGGTGGACGAGGCTCACACCGGTGGCTTTCGTGCTGTTTTGGTCATGCCCCAAAGAAAGGAATACGTTACTTATTGACGAGGAACTCACACTTGAACGTACAACACAAATACTGCACGCCACCAGGCTTCCCCAAGCTCCGTAAGGTTCTGAAATACTTACCCTGTTCGAGGCGGTCTGTTCCTCTCTGCTCCGTCATCCTCTACTTTTTCAAAACTGCGTTTCTTGACTTATTAAATTGATTTCACAACCCACTGATAGACCTCAACCCACTGCTGGAAAAACCCTAACCTAGATCCCCCAGAAATCCAAAAGTCCATGGCAGTGACTCTATAAGGTGAGGAGACTGTCCACTCGGTCACACTTTCACTCCATGTGAAGGAGCTCCTGCGCTTTCCAACGGGAGGGATGTTTTCGTCGTCTTCTCCCCAGCATTTGAACGCATTCATACTGAAAACCCAGTTATCAGCCACACAGGCAAATGCACCTTAAGATTTGGTTGTACAACTCTGGTTAAAAAAATAATTAAGCAAATAAAACCCCTTTTTGTTATGAAAAATTGCAAATGTACACAGACCTAGGGTGAGAACAAACAGTGTTAACAAACTCCATGTAGCATTTACCCAGACTGAACATTTTGCCACACTTGGCTCATCGAATCCTTCTTCATTCTTCCCCTTTCCTGCTTCCTTTCTTCCTTTCCTTGCCAAAGAATTCTTTTCCTTCCTTCGTTTTTTTTAAGATTTTTTTAAATTTTTAAGTAATGTCCACATCCAACTTGGGGCTCAGACTCATCACCCCAAGATCAAGAGTCACGTGCTCCACCAGTGCAACCAGACTCCCCTGAAGAATTTTAAAGCAAATCCGAGACCTCTTGACATTTCACCTGTAAATATTTGAACGTGCATGTCTTCTGTTGTTCAGTGGTTTTGTGTTTTTGGGTTTTTGGTTTTTTTGTTCTGTTTTGTTTTGTTTTTTTTGCTTCAGTTTATTTGTAGGAGATAGAATTGATAAATAACATTGTGTAAACTTAAGGCATATCCAGTGAATGACCACAGGAGTGTTTGCTGACACCTCTAGCACATTGTTCATTTCCTTTTCCTGTTGGGAACCGTGGAGACGATGTCTCTTGCCATCTCTTGGCTCGCAGCGTGTGGAGGGCGATCATTCAGCCGTAGAGCTCCCGGGCTTCCTTCTCCCTTGGTAGCGAGCTTGTACCCCTGCGTGTGGTTATTGTTTCTGAAGTCCCTTGTCTTCCAGGACAATCTCCCTACCCTCTTTTTTAATACCTGTGATGGGCTTTGGAAGGAAAACAAACAAGAACCCAGACCTGTATGTGTCTCATTCTAAGGGACGCTCTTATACGAAACACGAAGCTGCCAGGGGAAACCTCCAACAGCTAGCCTCCGTCGTTTTTGTTTTTGTTTTTGTTTTTTTTCAAAAATGCTTTTAAAAATAACTGCAGTTGCTTTCTGTGTAGGCGAGTGTCTCCCTCAAACGCCTTAGGATCTTCCTGTCTCATGAGGAGCTGGAGCCCGACAGTATCGAGCGAAGGACGGTCAAAGATGGTGTGTGTACCTTGGGTCCCTCAGTGCCCTGAAGGCTCCCCTTGGGTTGGGTGTGAGGCCCCAGGGAACAGGAGCTCTGCGGGAGCCGGGTGGGCGTCAGGGCCTTATCTTGCACATCCCAGGCCGGTGAACTTCAACTTCTGTTTTCTTGGTGCTTTCGCTAAGAGGCAGCCCATGGGGTGGGGCCTCCCACTGAGGGGCCCGTTTCGGGCTCAGATCTTGACTCTGTTCTGGCCAGATGCGCAGGTACAGCAGGGACACTGGAGACTAACCAGCTCCAACCCACCAGCTCTGTGTACCTGGGCAGGTCAGTTGTCCGCTCTAAGCCTCAGTCTCCCTATCTGGGTAATGGGAATGAAGGTATCTTTCTTTGTCAGGGTGTTATGTGGATTTTTATTGGTAGACTTCTTTCTTTGCATACCACAGGGCTGAGCTTTGGGACCGCCTACGGAGGTTTCAGGTTCCTGGAGCTCCTCCCAGCACCCTGCAGGTGTCCTGTTGGAAAGCCCCCAGGCCACCTGGTGCAGTCCAGGCCTCAGCACCCCCTTCCTAGGCTGCTTGACTTTTTGAGATGCTTATCCACACTCCATGGTTGCCAGACGGGGCACCTTGGCGGCTCTCAGCCGTGTCTGGTGGTTTTCTAGCTTGTCTGACTCAAGTGACTTTTCTTAAATTACTTAAATAGCACCTTCCCATTTCCTCCTTGTTCTGTGGGTGTGGGTGAGGGAGGGAAGGTCAGGTTAACCAATAACTGCCTCCTACCAGAGGTTTTTGTTTCTTTGGTGTGCGGGGGAATTTCTCTTTCTCTTTGATAGCTTCAAAACACGCCCATCTTATCTCTAGGTGGTTTTAAGGAGGCTCTTACTGAAGAGTCAGAACTTGTTTATTTAAGCGAGGGACGGGAGGTAGAAGGAGAGGAAGGGGAGGGAAAGTAAATGAAGACGGAGGAGCCTGGAGCTTAGAATCCAGAGCCACTGCTGTCGGTAGAATGCCAGATTTGTCTAATCGTTCTTCCCTTCCTCATTCCCCCCCCCCCCCCCCCCCCGCCTGTTTCACAGCCTGCTTTTTCACAGTGTGACTGGTTTTTCAGAAAGACTGACCTGCTGTGATGTGAGCCTGGCATGAGGGAGAAGGGATGCAGGGAGAGGCGTTAGGAGACAGCCCTACAATCCAAGTGCCTTGGCCCAGGACCCCCCCTTGAATGAGAAGGGAGGGCTGAGGGGGTGGTGAGGGCCAAGGGCCAGCCTGATGGAGAGAACTGCTTGTTCCCCTTGACCCTGCCTTCTGCTTGGTGCCCCAGCCAGAGTTGCCCAATCCTCCCAAGGTGGGGTGAGGGAGGCCCTGGAGCCTTGAGTAAACCCCAAGGAGTCCTCCTGCCTCTGCCAGATGGGCGTCTGGGTGGCGCAACCGTCTGGCATTCAGGGCAGAGCCCTGTTGTGGTTTCTGTCCGCTTTGTGGGGCTGGTTGGGGTTCTTTAGAAACCGGGAATGATGTAACAACATAATGCGCAGGTGCAAGTGTCTAACATCTGGCCCTGAACTAAAAAAGATTAGAAAGAAGAAGAGAGCTTCCTGCTGACGCTCAGTTTCGGGACTTCTGTCCTTGCCTTTGCCTGACATACTGTTGCTGGTGCTTTGCAGGCGGGGGCACAAACAGCATCACCGTGAAGAATGCCACGTTCACTTGGGCCAGGAGTGACCCTCCGACGCTAAGTGGGTAAGCCAGGATGTAGAGCGCTACGAGGCTGTGGTCAAATGTAGGTTGGAATTTCAGCCATACTCTCGTTCTGTAACACTGAATTGGTTGCCTTTCTGAGCCTCAGTTTACCCACTGGGAAATAGGTCAAGTCATACCTTCTTGGGGGAGCAGGTGAGAGTATGCTGGCACAGAGTGTTCCCTTGGATTATAAATGACAGAAATGCTGCATAGGTAGGCTTAGGCAACAAATGGAAATTTTGGGGTTGTATCACCGAGTGCCACACTCAGGTACAGTATGATCCAGGGACTCAGTGTTATCAGGATCTTCTCCATCTTGTCTCTCTTCAGTTTCCCTTTGTGCTGTTTCCTTTTCAAGCTGCCTCTTCCTTCATGACGGCAAATAGCCCTCATTGGCCAGGAGTGTACCCCTTAAGCTGGACTGGAGACCCACCTGCCTCTTATTGGTCTAAATTGGGTCATGTGTCCCTCTTTGAGCCAATCACATGCCAGGAGAGACGGAGCACTCCCGATTGGCCAGGCTGGGTCTGAGGCAGTGATGCTGCAGGTGGTGGTGGACAGGCCTGGGTCTACTGAAAGGAATTCTTTGCAGCAGGGATTTGCTGTTGGGATGGAATTGCTCTTAAGGTCCACGGCTGCCTGAGTCACCCTTTCTTGCCATTTCCTGGTCTGAGACCCTCCCACTACCCAGCCCTTATTTTCCAAAGTGCACAGTGTCTGGGGAGTTGATCTGGTTCCCCAGGCCACTGGTCAGGGGCCTCTTACTCCTTTCTGCCTTGCTTGGTGGCTCTTTGAGGCTTCCCTAGAGGAGTCCCCAAAACACAGGGATGGAAGGGACCTTTTTAGGACCACATTTATTCCCCCTGGCCCCTTAACAATTACCCCTCCCTGGGTGGTATTAACTCCCTGGTTGTGTATTAACTCAGAAAGAGGGGACAGACTCTTTAGAGAAAGGAGTCTTTGTAACACCTCCCTTGCAAACTCCCAGTGGGACAGTGTGCTTGGAAAGTTCTTCCTTCTGTCTAACAACTCCTGCCTGCTTCAATTTTACCTTTTCTCTTTTGTTTCTTTGTCTCTCTTGTCTTTTTGTTCTAGTCACCCCCATCCCTCCAATCTTGAATTCCCAAAACCTTTCCCAGTGCAAACCTATCCTCTCCTCAGCTATAACAATATCCCATTCCCACCTGGACAGTCACAGCTGCCACACTGGGCTTCGTGTTCTGTTGTGGTCCCATCATCCGGTCCCCCTCGGCCCAGGACAGAAGCATACTCGGTGGAACCGTGCAGCACTTTCAGAAGCACTAACCAGTCAGTGACCGCGGAACGTAACAGCATTTCCACTAAGAGTTTGAATCATAATAGCGTCCATTGAAAAGCATAGCTAAAGGAAGGAAACCCAAAGAGGCCCTGGGCTCGGGGTACCTGCCCCTCCCTGGGTGCGTGGAATTAGTCCCAACTTGGCAGCAAGCGACAGCCCCATGTCCTCGGACAGGCAGTCTTGCTGGTGGAGCGTTGATCTTATTGTACTTGGCATTGCCGTCTTTGAGGGGGTGATTTCTCTAGAGACCTGTTTCTCACACTCAGTCATCTTTGTCAGGGCCCGAGGCTTCAGAACCCGAGGCTCCCATCCATGAGGTGTGAGTGTCTTAGCACCGCGAACTGTGATGTCTTCGGGTGTGGCTGCCCCCTGCCACCTCTTCAGGACACCAGCCTTACTCCCCCCTGCCTCGTCCTCTGTGGTGGGCATGTGGGTCCCTGACCACACCTGTTCTTTCACACCTTCAGGCCTTCTCTCCGAGTTGTTCATAGGTTTCCGTGTCTGGTGCTGCTTCCTTTTCCCTTAGAGTTCACACTGAGTGAGGTGTCTGTTCCTCTGGGCACCTGCATTGGCTCCGTTATTGTGACCTGATCCCCCCCACCCCAGGTGTCTCCTGCTGCCTCTGCTTCTCTGAGACACATCTGGATTCCAGCAGCTGTCTGGAGCCTCACACACCTCAGCCCCCTGAGACCAGTCACTGAGTTTAGCTTAGTGGGGGAAATGGCGGGAGTAATTTCCAGACTTTCAGGGCTCGTGACAGCCCTGCCTTCTGCCTCTCTCCACTCAGGGTACAGCCAGCTGTGCTGGGCTGCCACCTGTTCAGGTGAGGGCGAGGCTGAGGCAGAGCCTTTGTGTCATTTCAGCATCACCTTCTCCATTCCGGAAGGTTCCTTGGTGGCCGTGGTGGGCCAGGTGGGCTGTGGAAAGTCGTCTCTGCTCTCAGCACTCCTGGCCGAGATGGACAAGATGGAGGGATACGTGGCTGTCAAGGTAGGACGAAGACCGGGTGGGTGGGGGGCCGCGGGGACTTCTGCCGGCCTGAGGGGAAGGGCGAGCGGGGTGCTGTGTTTTGTTTCATGACGGCCCTTGTGTAGGAAGTGAGAGCAGCAAGGAACTCCCTCTGTCTCTCCCGTTCTGTCTGCCCTTCTCTCTGGCCCCTTGGAAGGCGAGAGTTGATGCCACTAATTTGCCGCTGTATCCCAGCACCGAGACTAGTGCACAGCGAGTAGTAGGCGCTGAGTAAACACTGAGTAAATACACGGATGCTCCCTGGTCCACTCGTGGTCACTCGTTCTCTCCCCATCTGTGGCACTCAGTGTGCATCTCGTGGTCCCTCTTAAAGTGTGAGTCTTTCTGGCTTGTTCTTCCTGTGCACGGATCTCTTTTTGTATCTGTGTTT
Source organism: Enhydra lutris kenyoni (assembly GCF_002288905.1). Taxonomy (NCBI): domain Eukaryota; kingdom Metazoa; phylum Chordata; class Mammalia; order Carnivora; family Mustelidae; genus Enhydra; species Enhydra lutris. The sequence continues at coordinate 3,146,008 of NW_019154129.1, read as the reverse complement.
TATAAATGTAGCAAAACTTAACATTTGTTGTGTCTTTGGGACAGTTTGAAAGGCTGCGTTAGTGAACAGATGAGTCTCTGACAATCAAGAGCCTTGTTTTATGCATGTGGCTTATTCCCTACGGAGGACTTCGCTGGTATAGAAAGCTTGCCTCCAAGTTTTATTGATCCAGCCTTTCCTGGAGTGTGGTCTACAGCAAAGTCACCTTGCAGTTTGGGTAATAGACAGTTCTGGGCTCCCATAAGCTTGGGAGATACTGCAAACTCAGATTCCCTCCCTCTCAGAGACTCAAACATTCATAAAGCAAAGGCTCTGAGAAGTCCCGCAAGGAGAGGAAAACTTACTTAACTTCGGTTAACCCAGTGTGTCCTGGAGGTATTTGCCCGTACTCTTCCTCATCTGTTCAACAGCTGTTTGCCTCCCCAGAAATAATGTCTCCCAGAATCGGCTCTTTGCAATGTTGGTTTATGGAGTTCTTATTTCAGAGCAAAATCCTTTCTTTGTTTACGTGAGGCCCTTTAGCCCGGCATGTGTTAGTAGAGAAGTACACGTAAATAATTGTTGGATCTAAACTGGTGACATTTAGCTGTTATTTTAAGAAATGCGCCATCACTGTTTTCAAGTACACGTTACTAAAGTGAGATCAATGAACAGTGAGACTTCGCTTGACTAAAGAAAACTCCGAACCATCCACATTGTGTTGTTTCGTTAATGAGTTTCTACCCACACAGCGCTGTTGACCTTGCAGGCTGGATGGTTTTCTGCTCTGGGGGGCTGTGCTGTTCCTTGTAGGACGTTTAGAGCATCTCTGACCTCTACGCACTAGATGCTGGTAACAGCCTCCAGTTGTGACAACCAAGAGAGTCTAGACGTCAGATGTCCCCTGGAGAGCAGAATTGCCCCCAGCTGAGAACTGCTGTTTTAAAGTCAAAAGCCTTTAAATACAAAAATGCTGGATCTGAAAGTTGAAGGAGGATTCACTGAGGATTTGGTGTTATGGGCTGACAGATTTCTAACTGGTTGTTTTGCTGTGCAAAGGAGCATTCTAGATACGTGCTTGAAATACTGATTTTTTCCAAATATTTTTATTGGGTGGGGCATGTGCACACCATGTCTGAATGGTCTGGGCTCTGTGGTGAGGCTTTGTGACCTTTTGGCCTCTTGTAAGTTACGGTATCAGAGTCAGCAGTTCAGTTATTTGAGAATGAAGATTGAGGTTCGGGACATCTGGGTCCCGCTCCCAACCTTGTCCCCCTAGAATTCCTGTAGGTAAGAATCTTCACTTGTTCCTCTTTCCCTCCCAGTAAAGCCCGCACTCCTCACCAGGACCCCTAGCCTGGTGCGACCGGACCCCTGGTCTCCTACTCGTTCCTCCCACCACGTTCCAGTCACACTGGCCTTCCTGGTCCTAGGACGCACCAGGTTCTTCTTTTTGCCCGTGCTGCTCCCTCTGACGGGATGCTCTTCTGCCTCGTGTTTGTCACACCAGCATATCCTCACCTGTCCATCCTCATTTAAAACTTCCTTCCTGAAATACATGAAGCAGATGCCCTCCCCCGGCCCTTACTCTCATGACATTCTTTGTAGTTGATCACGTGGGAATGAACACTACACTTCGAAACAGACGATTTTGATACTACTGAAGTCCTTGCCTCTGTGTCATCGGGGAATTCCCCCAAGGAATTCTTCCCTGATGACCAAAACTAGGTCTCCCTCTTTAAAGGACTTCTTGAAGGACTCCTGCGTTTTCCTCTCTTAGCATTTAGCGTAACTGTAATCAAATGGTCTTGTTTTGTAATCATGTTAGGAACTTCTTATTCTTGAGAAGCAGGAGTTTTGTTTGCTGCTGGAGGCACTCAGTGAAATACTTAGTAAACATAAAACAATAACCTCACCAATGTGGATTTGCACTCTTGAATTCCTGATACTATAGTCCGTGTCTGACCTGGCATGGGGTCTGATCCCAGCTTTGGCATCCAAGGCTGTCGTGACTCCGTTTCCCACCTCCTGAAACAGTGGGTGTGATGAAAGTATCTTGGGAAGTAGGGCCCCCCTGGTGGGTGGGCTGGCTGACTGCCGTCTTATTAACCAAGGCTCTCTGTTTGCTGCCTTCTGTCTGTGCCTCCTAGGGCTCAGTGGCCTACGTCCCCCAGCAGGCCTGGATTCAGAATGATTCTCTCCGAGAAAACATCCTTTTCGGCCGCCAGCTACAGGAACGGTATTATAAGGCCGTCATTGAAGCCTGTGCCCTCCTCCCAGATCTGGAAATCCTGCCCAGCGGGGACCGGACAGAGATTGGTGAGAAGGTCGGTACGGCTGCAGCATGGCCCCTGTAGCAGCCACAGAATTTTAGGGGCTGATGTTAAATCCTTACTCTTCCATTTGTGGGCGTGCGAGTTGACTGAGGGTGGCTGATCCAGGCTGGGCTCAGCTGGGCAGCTCTGCTCCACAGTACAGGCCCGCTGAGCTCGGTTCCAGACCATGGGCTTGGCTGGGGTCTGCTCCACACGTCTTCCTGCAAGGGGAAGCTCTTCTCATGGTGACTGCAGAAGCCCAAAAGAACAACAACAACAAAACCCAAACTGCACCCCCCCCCAACAATGTCCTGTAAAACATGGTTGTTTTCACCTGATTGAACTGGAAGATAAGGGACGGTGAAGTGCACACTACCTTAGCAGCCACGTGACCGCAGAGTCACATGACAGAGGGCACTTTACAAGGGGGGGGGTATCAGTGATTCAGAGGGCCACAGTCCCCTACAAAACAAGGGTAGTAGAAAAATAATGATATAGTAGCTAATGTTCAGCATTTACTGTGTGCTAGGTCCTGTGGTAAACATTTCATATGCATTCCCTCTCTACAGCAAGCCCATGAGATGGGATTTACTGTTGCTTCCATTTCATGGTTAAGGAGGAAGAGGCATAGAAGGGCTAAGTGACCTGTCTGAGGCCCTTCCCACCTCAGGGCCTTTGCACAGGCTTTTCCTCACCCAGCGAGCCTGTTCCAGCACTATGCTGGTTATCTTGTATGCTTGGGGAGTATGGATGTTCCACAGCAGCACCAAGGAGCTTTCCTGACTCCTTAGTTACAAGAGGGTGGCTCCACCAGCTTCCTTAGTTGCCAAATGATTTCTTTTATTTGAGGGAAATCTACAGCTCCTTGGAAAGAAAAAACAACTGTTAGCAGGACTCTTTGGGTTTACAGTTAGCAGAGGAGCCTGGGCTAGTTGTTGTTTTAACCCAAGTGTCGTCTTCTGTCCCTTGGAGACTTCTGATTCTCCCTGCCTGGGTCCCAGTACCAAAATATAGAGGGAGAGAATATGATTGGGTCTGGTGTCTGCCCCTGGGCCAAAGAGCTGTGGCCAGAGAGGCAATCCAGGAGAACCCTGGCTGCCAGGACCCCAGCTCGGTGCCTAGGAAGGGTGGGCATCTCTCAGGAGAGACTGGGCAGTTAACCAGTGGGAGGGGGGGTCCCTTTGATTCCCCAGCCACATATGGAAGTAACATTTGGTAGGCTGTTGCCGGAGAGAGGTCTGGGACTGCTGCTGTGTGCTCCTTGGAGTGCTCCCATGTGAACTTGAAAGCAGTGCCCTTCCTCCTGGAGAGTGGGGCTGGGTTTTGGCACTCTCAGAGTACAGCCTGCCTCGGTTCTGTGTGGTTTCCAGTGAGTGATAGATCAGAGCAAGCTCACAGAAGTGTCCACTATTAACTCTAGTAGCGGCAGCGACAATAGGGTCAGTACCGCATCTCCTGGTGCCTTCCTTGTAGACCCCCATCGTTTGTGGCCACCAGCCAGCCTTTGCTGAATTGCCACTCTGTGCTGGGTGTCCGCTCAACAGCTTGTAGAGGCTAGACCCCATGGCAGTCCTTGAACCCAGGTCATGTAGATACCATCTCATGCTGTGGCCTTGGGCTCCAGCGAGAGGAGGCCAAAAGGAGGCGGTGTTGTGCTGCAGGGCCACCGGCCCGGGTCTGCTGCGTCCTGAGTGGGGCTCCCCATCTGCAGGTTGCAAGGCTCCCCGGGAACCCCACCCTTCTGCTGTGTCTCTCCCCAGGGTGTGAACCTGTCTGGGGGCCAGAAGCAGCGAGTGAGCCTGGCCCGGGCCGTGTACTGTGACTCCGACATCTACCTCTTTGACGACCCCCTGTCAGCAGTGGATGCTCATGTGGGAAAACACATATTTGAAAACGTGATTGGTCCTAAGGGGATGCTGAGGAACAAGGTATCTGCTGATGGGGCAGGGCTCGGATATCTGGCCGTCTCACATCTTCACTTAAGTCAGAATGTTTCCCCTTGGGGAATCCTTCACTTCCCACTTTCCAGGATTTTCTTTTTTAAATTGGACTTAAGAACACATTTCTAATGCTTCCCTTGGATACCTTCCCAGGACAGCCTGCTTGCTTTGTCTTTGTAACGGGATGTCCTTGACACTGACTTGCGGTCCTTGTCTCCATGTGGCCAGCGGAGGCCCCTCTTCCTAATTTAATTACAGGGCTGGCCTACAGAGTGAAATCCCTTCCCCTCTGACTGAGCAGGCAGCTCCCCCTTCCCTGCTGAGGTGGCCGTGGGCTGAGGCACAGAAGTTGGGGGCACAAAAACTGCTTTAGCACTGTAACGTGACAGGAAATGGATCTTCTCTTAATGATGATGATTGTTTTTAGGGGAATTACAGTGTGGTTGGGAGGGAGCACTGGTTCTTTTTTTTTTTTTTTCCCCTTCCCCCTTCTGGAGAAAGAAATAACACACATGCCCTTGGGGAAAACAGATGAGATTCAGAAAAATACGAGAAAAACACATAAGGAACTGTGCACAATTGGGATTGTGCTTATAGAGATTTTCTTTCTTTCAAGTCTTAGAAAGTTTTTTTTTTTTAACTTTTTTTTGTTAAGATTTTATATATTTATTTGACACAGCAAGAGAGGGAGCACAAGCAGGGGAAACGGGACAGGGAGAAGCAGATCTCCTGTTGAGCAGGGAGCCGGATGCGGGGCTCAATCCCAGAACCCTGGGATCTTGACCTGAGCTGAAAGCAGACGCTTAATGACTGAGCCACTCAGGCACCCCCAAGTCTTAGAAGGTTTCATATCATGCATATATATATAGTAAGCAACATGCTGCTTAACCTATTGTAAGCATTCCCGTATACACCCCCAAATTCTGTATAAATGTAATTTTTAAAGAAATTTTTGGGGCGCCTGGGTGGCTCAGTGGGTTAAAGCCTCTGCCTTCAGCTCAGGTCATGATCCCAGGGTCCTGGGATCAAGCCCCTCATCAGGCTCTCTGCTCAGCAGGGATTCTGCTTCCCGCACCCCCCCCAACTCTCTCTGCCTGCCCCTCTGCCTACTTGTGATCTCTCTGTCAAATAAAATAAATAAAATCTTTAAAAAGAATTTTTTTGTTATCAGAATGATACATGCCCATGGTAACAAAATCAAAGGGTATGAGAATATATGTAAAGTGGGGGGGGGGGTCCCTCCCTTCTCCTGAACTCTAGTTCTTGCCTCGAGAGCAGAGCTCAGTAGTTTGGTTTGCTTCCTGATTTTGGACCACCCTTGAGCTAAGAAAGGTCTTCACATTTTTCAGTGGTTGGGACAAAATCCGAAGAAAAATAGTCTTTTGAAACCTCTGAAAATGAAAATGGCATTGAACCGAAATGCTGGTGTCCGTACGGAAAGCTTCACTGGGGTACAGCCAGGCCATCTCTCCCGGCTTGTGTGCGGCCGTTTTCCCGCTGCGGCAGCATAGCCCGGTTGTTCCACCACGACTGGAGGCTCCAGAAAGCCGATCGTATTTACGATTTGGCCCTTTAAGGAAAAGTTGGTCAACTCAAGCAGTTTGCTGAGTGTCCTTCCCAACCTTGACTTAATTGGATAAAATACACATGCGTGTATGAATTTTGTAGCGTCTTTTTTGGGGGATGCTTACTTTAAACAAGCCATTGCATGTGAATTGTTTTGTATCGGCTTCGTTCTTTTATCCGTCCACTGTGCCTTCCCCTCATCCTTCAAATTGTCGTCCACAGATCAGCTTCTCCATCACCCTTGTTAAAATTTAACCCCTGCCTTCAGCCCTTCCCCTTTGCTTCGTGCAACACCCAGCACCCACTTTGTCTTACATCTCTCCATCCTTTCTCCCCCTGACCGTGGAGTATGAGGCCGGGGGCCCGTTTCCCTCCCCACTGCCCCCCACCTCCTGGCAGGCATGGGATGAACGAAGGCGCCCACAGATCGGGGCGCCCCAGGCGCTCAGACTCAAGCTGGGCCGGCGAGGTGTTGGGGGATGCCCGTTGTGCCCGGGCGCTGACCCCCGCCGGTCCCTGCTCTGCCCGCAGACACGGCTCCTGGTCACGCACAGCATCAGCTACCTGCCCCAGGTGGATGTCATCATCGTCATGACCGGCGGCAAGATCTCGGAGATGGGCTCCTACCAGGAGCTACTGGCCCGGGACGGCGCCTTCGCCGAGTTCCTGCGCACGTACGCCAGCAGCGAGCAGGAGCAGACTGAGCAGGATGAAGGTAGGACGCCGGGGTGCCTCACTGGGCCCCCTACTGCCTCCCGAAGGTTCCCCCAGTCCCCCTCCAGCTCGCCTCACCAGCCCCTTCAGGAGCTCTGAGGAAGGATCATCTTTCGGCTCTCGGGGCTGACTTGAGAGAGGGGGTCCCAGTGCCCTACGGCTGCGGTGGCGGACCTGGGCCCGGGTCCTCATCCTTCGCTGCAAGGTGGCTTTGGGGCAGCCGAGCTTCAGGGTTCTCGTGGCAGGAATGGGGACAGTGATAATTACAGTCCTCCTGGCTCCCAAGAGGCTGTGGGAAGCAGTGACATGTGTGGCATTCAGAACAGATGCTGGGGCCGGGGGACACGTGGTGCCTGAACGAGTGTGTGGGCTGGCAGTTGGCGAGACTGGATTCGAGTCCCACTGCTCCTTTTACCAGAGTCCTCCAGACCCTTCTGAGCCTCAGTTTCCTCACTGATAAAGCAGCATAATAACAGGACAACCTCCTGGCATTCGGTGGAGAATTAATGTGCTCGATGTGTTCCATCAAGCCTTGGGCACGGTGCCCGGCACAGAATGTCCTACGCACGGCAACTGCTGTCATAACTCTCCTGGGAGGAGTGCCCATCATTCACCCCCACGCACGTGGCACCGGCCAGGTCACCGCAGACCTGCCCACCCCCAGCCGCACCCTGTGTGCTCTCCAGAGCCAGCGCTCGGCAAGCCGGGGCCTCGCACTGTCCTCATGTGGAGGCTTCTGTGGTGAGACTTCTAAGAATCTTTTCTTTCTTCTCAGTTGGATTAAACTTCAGGGGCTTGGTTTGCAACCTTCAGGCTGCCCTGTGTGTTCCTCAGTCAGACGGGAGGCTCAGAGGCTCCTCCTTTCTTCTTGGAGCTCTTACCCCACAGAGGTCATCTGACACCTTTTCTACTTTGTCTTCAGTTGTCGCTGAGAGAAGTCATGGGTCCTGCCCTGACATCCCGCTTCCGGGAGCTCATGACAGACTCCCTGAGCCTCCGAGGCATGTTCCTTTCATACTCCATCCCCAAGCAGGTCTGTGACTGTCCCCAGGGGCAGGGCTGCAGGTGTTCTGGGAGTATCTGTGATGGGATGCTTGCTGAGGGCTAGCCGGGTCTCCTGTTCTCTGCGAGAGTTACCTCCTTGATGCCTTCCAGCAACTCAGGAAGGAGTAGAATTGTTATTCCCAGCTCCCTGGTGAGGAAGCTGAGGCTTAGGGAAGCTGGTCCCTTCTCTGCCAAGGCAGCCAGGTTCCCATCTCTCTGAATGGGCCTGGTTGCTGAGAAAGAGCCATTTACGGTTCATCAATATAGTCATTGAGCCAAATTTCAAATTTACTGAGCACCTACTGTGTGTCAAATGCTTGTGTTCTTTGCCTAGGGCTGCTGTGACAACGTAGCACAGACGGTGTGTCTCACACAACAGAAATGTAATCTCCCACAGTCCTGGAGGCTGGAAGCCCAAGACCTGGGTGTTGGCAGGGTTGGTTCTTTCTGAGGCTCGGAGGGAGGGTCCGTTCCACGCCCCTCCCCTGGCTTCTATGGGCCTGTGGGCAGTCTCTGGCCTTTGCTGGCCTGCGGAGGCATCACCCCCAGTATCTGCTTCGTCTGCACACAGTGTTCCCTGTGCGGGAGTTTGTCTCTGAATTTCACTTCTCCTCATGACACCGGTTTTGGGGGATTAGCCCCCCCCCCCCCCCCCCCCGCCAACCTCCTTTCAACTGATTATACCTGCAGATAACCTGTTTCCAAATACAATCACATTCTGAGGTCCTGGGCACTTCAGGCTTCCACATAGGAATTTGGGACAGGGGTGCAGTCCAGCCCGTGATAGTTTCAGGGAGACAGAAGTGAACGACATCTAGACAGATCTCTGTCCTCACGGAGCTTAGAATCTGGTGGGAGAGAAGGACAAGAATGAACCAAGGAAGTACTTTCATAGAGCGTGAAGTGCTGTAAAGAAAAAACTGCAGATGATGAGCTGGGGGCTGAGGGGTTGGCACAAGGCAGCCCAGGGGGCTGGTCAGAGAAGCCCTTTTTGAGGAGAGGACAGTGGCCTGGAAAGGAGCCAGCAAGGAGAACATCTGGGGAACCGTGTTCTGACATCGGAACAGCAGGTGTACAGGCAGGCCTCAGGCCTGGTGTGAGGTCAGTTTGTTGAAGGAAAGAAAAAGAGGCCAGTGTGGCCAGACCACGGTGGGCAGGCGAGTTGAGGGGGGAGGTGGGCCTTCAGGGTGAGGTGTTTGGGTTTTGGTCTCCAGGCAGTGAGAAGCTGCTGAACATCAGAGACAGGGAGCAGCTTGTCCAAGGATGCATGGTGGCTGCTGGTGGGGTCGGGACCTCAGGTCTGGCGTCTAAGCTTCAGTCTTCTGCTCCTTCCTCCAGTGGTCTCCATGTCTGCCCCCGGTGGGGGTGGGGGCCTCATTCATGCCTCTGCTCTGGTTTGCTGCAGGGGTCCTAGTGGTCTGTACTAAGTGCTTCATTGAGATGGAGGTCACAGAACACACAATCCACACACTTAAAGTGTTGTGTGATTTTTGGTGTGTTCAGTGTTGTACAACATCACCAGAATCACCTTCAGAACATTCTCGTCACTCCTCCGGGGAACCTCATAGCCGTTAGCCATCCCTGCACATTTTCTCCTGGTGCCCCACGTCCTGGGCACCCATGCATCTCTCCCTAGATTTGTCTGTTCTGGACATTTCACATAAATGGACTTCTAGACTGTGTGGTGCTCTGTGCCTGGCTTCCTTCCCTCCGGGTGAGGTTCTCGTGGCTCACCTGTGAGGTAGCGTGTCTGTGTCTCATGTTGTTCTGTTGCTAGGGCCTACCGCGCCATGTTTTGTTCTTTCTTTCATTAGTTGATGACTGTTCGAGTCGTTTCCAGTTGTGGCTGGTACAAATTGTGCTGCCATGAACGCTAGTGGTCTTAAAAGCAAAGCATCTCTTTTTGCCAGCGAGAGGCCAGAAGTTTCTTCGGCTTTTCATTCCTGATCGGAATGAGTTCCTGCATTTCTGTGCTTTTGTGCCTGGGGAGTTCTGCCTTAAGTCTTAACCTCCTTCCTTCCTGCTGCAGAGTTGGCGCCTTCTGATGGTCAAGCTGAGGTCGTGCTGGGGAGGGCAACCTCAGGAGCACTGTATCTTACAGACTTGCTTTGGTTGGGTGAAAATGACCCTGGGTGCTTTCTCAAGCGACATGTCTGCGTTCAGCTGATTCTTCCTCCCAGAATGTGTGGTCTGTCTCCCTTCTAGCCTGGTGCCCAGGGAGTGTCCTTAAACCCTGTTGACCACAGATGATTTCTCTCCCTTCCCTTCCTCTGTCGTTGCCAACAGACCCGAAGCAATTGGTACAGAACCACAGATTGCTGCCAGTGCCTTTCCCTCCCCCCCTGTTTTTCCTTTGGCCACATCAGCACTTAATTTGGCAACGAAAATGCCATCCACCACCCTCGCACTGCCATGGGGTCGTTTTCCCAATCCAGCCACACACAGCCTCGCACACGAGCCCTCAGCCTGTGGGTCTGAACCCAGACAGGGCAGCCCCTTCTCACTCCAGCTCTCTCGTGAGGCCCCCCGTGACACGGCTTGGCATCGGGGTCCACTCTTGTTCCGCTGCAGCTGACCGACTCCCAAGAGCCAATGACCTTGGATTTGTTTGAACCACATTTTTGGCTTCTCCTAAAGGGGAACTTTTTTTTTTTTCCCTTGTTGGATTAATCAGGTCTTTTTTAGAACACCCAGGCTGAAGGGGGAGAGTGTTTGGTTTGGGGGGACTGTTCCCCCACCCGGGTAGGGAAGAGCAGATGTACCAGGAAATAAGCCTGGAATGGGGAGATACTGACCCCCCACTCCCCAGGCGTACTTATTACACTGATGGGACGGAAACTTTTTTTTTTTTTTTGTCTTTTTGTCTCTCTGGTTTTTTTTTCCCCCAGGTGGCAAAGCATGTTACATATTGACTCATTATCCTTTGTATTCGGAAGGTGAGGAACATTTATTTCTGTTTACTCTGGTTTCTTTATTAGGAACGTAAAGTCTGGAGCAGTGGTTTTGATCGGGGTACATTTTTGCCTCCTGGGACACGTGGCAATGTCTGGAGACATTTTTGGTTGTGACCCCTGGGGGGGGGGTGGACTGCTGGCACGTAGAGGGTAGAGACCAGAGATACTGCTAAGCAGCCTACCATGCACAGCACCCACTCCCCGCCCCCACCAGAAAACAGAGCGTCTGTAGTGCCGAGGCTGAGAACGCTGCCATGCCCCGGCCTCGCGGTGTCCCGGTGCTTCCCTGTGGTCTGGGGAGAAGGACTGTTACTCTGACAGTGTGCCCACTTCTCAGACCCATGCTCGATTCGTCTCTCAAGCTCGTGACTGATTTTCTCTGTCTTTCAGATCTTTGCTGAAAGATTTTTTTTTTCTTTTTTTACTGATCATAAAATCAGCCCGTGCTTGCTTTAGACAGTTAGAAACTGCAGAACAATGCAGAGAACCAGGAAAAAGGCTGTCCGTCCCCTGGCCCACCCGCTGGAGGGGCTGTCGGTGTCCGTCCCGCCTCGGCCTCCCTCCCGAGAGGACTAGCATCCCGCTGCGCTCTCAGCCCTCAGTCCTACTTGCCTTTCTAACCAGTGGGTCGTCAGCACCTCCCCCCATTACCAGGATCTGTCATAAACACCGAACAGCTGTTGAGAGCCCTTCGTCCACACAGCACATTCCTTTAGGCTGTCCTCAGTGGCCGTATTTCTTCCACTTGAGCATGGAGAACTTTCTGGGCCGCCGCGGGTGGATCGGGCTGGGTGATGCAGCCAGTCAATTCCGTTTTTGGTCAAAAACGAAGCGTTGACTGTAAAGCGGTGACTTGGATTCTTCCCTCGAGGGAGGCTGGCCTTCTGGCCCATGCCCAAGCAGAGTTCCAGAACCTTCTTGAGAATAAACAGCGAACTCTGAGGTGCTGGCTTTGAGGGCCAGTGACTGGCTAGACACGGAGACCCGGGAGTGGTACTTACTAGGTTCAAGAGCAGGGACAGTGCCAGGCTTCTCAGCATGACAGCCTCACACCTGGAAGCACTCAAGAAACATTTATTAGAGGGGCGCCTGCGTGGCTCACTTGGTTAAGCAGCTGCCTTCGGCTCAGGTCATGATCCCAGCATCCTGGGATCGAGTCCCACATCGGGCTCCTTGTTCTGTGGGGAGCCTGCTTCTCCCTCTGCCTCTGCCTGCCACTCTGTCTGCCTGTGCTCGCTCTCTCTCTCTTTCTGACAAATAAATAAATCTTAAAAAAAAAAAAGAAACATTTATTAGATGACAAGTTTTGGGCCTTTACTTTTAAAAAAAAAAACAACAAAAAAAAACTTAACTGTTGTCTACCATCCCTCAGCCCCTGCCCCCTTCAGTTCCCCCTTCCTCTGCTTTAGTTTTCTTTGTAGCTCTGAACATTGCCCAACAGCTCATTGTGGATCTGTTCTTTTGTGTGTTTTCTCTTTCTCTCCCTTGAAGTTTAAGCTCCATGAGGGCTTTTTGGTTACCTCTGTATCCCCACGACCAGAGAAGAGTGCCTGGCACATAGTAGATGCTCAGTATAATGTGTGATAATAAACAAATGAGTAAATTATGCCTTGATTATTTAAGACATGTCCTATGTAAACTTCGGACATTAACACAACTGTGTAAATACTCAGGTTGGAAGAAAATATGCACTGATATTACCATTTCTCCAGGGCTGGTTTAGAAACCGGCTTTGTGGGTGTGGGCTTATGATGGCATCATGGTGGCCCATGGGGTGCCCGTTGTAGCACTGGAAGGTCAGCTCTGCTTGTTCACTTGGCCATTCATTTGTTAGTCTGTCCATGTGCGTATCAGGTTTATACAGAGTGCCTGCTGTGTGCCATGGGGAACCTGATACTTGAGCCACTGAGTGAAAGGGTTCCCCTTGGATTGTACAGTGAACATCCTGTGCAACCACACATGGCCATCTGATGTGTCTGGGGCTGAGAATAAAGTAGTGGGTAAGACCTACTCTGTTTTCAAGAGCTCACAGACTTGAGGGTGTCTCCCCTCTATTGGGGGAGACATATGCCAAATAACCAAGGGTGCGGTGGTGCTAAACGCAGTGATGGAAGCAAGCCTGGGGGGCTGTGAGAACCCTTAGAAGGCATCCTCATCCCAGCCTGGAAGGGCCCAAGATGACATCTGTGCCAAGCCACCTTCTCTTCCCCTTTTCTTGGCTCCATGTGCGTCTGGCTCAGAAGGCAGCATGCAACCCAGGCCCCTCTCATAAGCAGCATCTGTCATCAAAGATCTGAAGGCTGTGAGCCAGAGCCAAGGCCTGTGCTGTCTTGTCTCCCAGCCGCCACATTTGCCCTGCCCGGCTGTAGCACTTGACTTTTTTCCTTCTGCTGCCTTGAAACCAGGTGTAGAGTCTGAGGGTTGGCCTGCATTTTTCTAGATCATATTATGTCTAAACACATTTATCATCGTTAGCGAAAGAGATGGCCCCGTGTAGTGTGCTTTTTGGGATCATCCCAGCACGTGTGGGATGGGGATACTGAGGGTGGCAGGTGCCTTGGCCATCTCTGCTCCTCAGCCTTAGGAGAAGACCTCCATCCATCCCATCTGGGCATGTAAATGGCGGTTCCAGGAGGGAGTGTTGGCTTGGTTCTTAATACTTTCCTGGATCTCGTGAATTCTCAGGTGGCAAAGTGGTGGCTGAGGCGGGGGAAGGTCAGTGACCTGGGGGTTACAAGTAACTGTGCTTGCAGGAGGAGGATGTGGGCAGACTGGGCCTGTTGCTGCGTGCTCAGAAAGAGGCCCTTGACCATCTGTATTTCTGTCCCCTTCCATTCATCCAGCACTTCTGGGTACCTACTATGTGCCAGGCTTTGCAGTGGGCACTTGGGGAGATAGTCTGAACCCCCAGATCTCTTGTTCCTCAGCTGGGTGGCCTGGGCTAAGCGTTACTGTTCTGTAGGTCAGAGGGCCGTGATGAGCATGCCTTGGCGGAGATTCTTTTCGCAGAATGCTTGGCACATAGTGGGTGGACAGTGAATGGCCCGCCATGTGACCATCACAATCCCCCTGTCATCTCCTGGGCATGGTCAGGACCCCGGCAGGCGAAAGTAGGACAGGGCGATGCATGCGTGATGGAATCACTGCGGGTGGCTGTGGGCACACAGGGGGGATGGGGGTGGGGGATGTCTTCTAGCAGAGTTTCACTGTGGAAGGCTGCTCCGGCTCCCTCTGGTGAGGTGAAGGCATGAACCAGCCGCTGGAGCGGACCCATCCCTCCTACCTGCCGCAGCAGCGTGCGGCTGAGGGTCAGAGGGCTCTTTTGTAAGCCACGGAAGCCGGGTACTGCTTCTTCAACAAGGGTATTTACTGGAAGGGGAAGCAGATCACTCAGAAATCAGAGGCCAGACCGAACAAGGAGGACTCAGGAAATGGGAACTCCGGGAATCAGACACCTTTAGAACAGATCAGCTGGAACTGTCTTCGGTCCTCAGGGCCACTGATGGTTCATAGTCCTGGGGAAGGGGCTCTGATGGGCTGACCTTGGGTCTGCCAAGACTGTAGGAAGAGGGAAGAGCTGATTCCTTGCAAAGAAGGCAGACGGAGAGGTGGACCGACCCATGTTCCCATTGCCTTCTAGGATTCTTGGTCCCTCCCCTTGCAAAGAATTTTCCAGCTGTCCCTGCCGGTGTATCAATCTGTGGGCTAATTGGGTGGAGAAAGGGGGTTATGGGAGGCCACTGTGAGGTCTCCCACAGACCTTATGGCTCATCCTGAGTGAGGAACAGAAGGAAAGCCTGCAGCTTACAGAGACTGGCCTGCATAGCCAGGTGGGAGCAAGGAGCTCTCTGGAGCCCCTGCCATGGGGTTAGGTCTCTGGGAATGTTTTCAAGCATCCCTGCCCCGGCACAGAGGGAGTTGGTCAAGGCCAGGCCTGGGCCTCCAGTGCAGTGAGCCCGGACCACATGCTTCTGCATGGAAAGTCCTGCTTGTTGTTATTCTTCTTTTTGGTTAAGTTTAGTTCTCTTTTTTTCTAAATTTAAGCAGAAAAGATGCTGCCGTTAAAAAGAAACACGTAAAGTAGGGACGCCTGGGTGGCTCAGTTGGTTGGACGACTGCCTTCGGCTCAGGTCATGATCCCGGGGTCCCGGGATCGAGTCCCACATCAGGCTCCCAGCTTCATGGGGAGTCTGCTTCTCCCTCTGACCTTCTCCTCGCTCATGCTCTCTCTCACTGTTCTCTCTCAAATAGATAAAATCTTTAAAAAAAAAAAAAAAAGAAAGAAACACGTAAAGCAAGGAATCTCTATTTTGGCTACAGGCCAGAATTATCCGTAGAACATGTTTAATAAGGCGAGTAGTGCCAAGCCCTGCCGTGGCCTGTCACTTCCCAAGCGCCACATGTGGCCTCACTCGTCCTCCCACTTACAAAGGGAGCAGCTGTGGTCACTTGCCCTTTGCACATGTGAAAGTTGAGTCTCAGAGATGTTTATTGCCTCCCTTCCACACACAGCTAGGAAGGGAGAGAGCACTCCATCCCTGACTGCGCTCTGACTCAGCGCGGGGGCCCGGCCTCCCTGAAGGCAGAGTCTGGCAGGGACCAGAGCCGGGCCAGGGGCATCCCTGGGTGCACAGGTGCCTGCATCGTTCACAACCAAGATGGCGAATCACCGGTTCAGAGTTGCCCCGCCCCCAGCCGCCCCCCCATGAAGCCCCGCCCTGCTGTCCGTCTTCTATTTCTTCCCGTGACTGTCATCCGAAAGAGCCTGTCTTTATGCATTTGATATCAGTTCGTGTTCTGTCAGCGTGTTCCCAGAGTCGCCCTGTCACTGCCAGAGCTGCATATTAGTCCCCTTCTGGGACTTCTCCCCTACATACCCTCCCCTCCTCTTCCGGGCCAGCCCTGGGGAGCCCTACGCCACATCTCTGCTGTAGGCTTTCTCTCTCCTGGGACCAGTGTGAGATCAGAGCCAGGCTGGGGTAATGATAACGTACCCCTGAGTGGTTGGAATAATGAAGGGAGATGATGTGTTTCAGCAGAGCACGGGGCCACCACTCATTCCGTGTTAGCCACTGTCAGTGAGGTTATGGGGATGAGCGTTGATGCTGGGGGCGTGATTCCTGGGACTGGGGCCGCTGGCTGGCCGGTGTGCCTCAGGGTGGCTGTACCATTGTTGAGGGAAATGGCAGTGCTCCAGGTAACCTCTACCCCAGACTTCTGGACCTCCCTGTGGTCTGGGTTAACTCTTGGCACTGGGCCGCAGGGTGGGGTACCCTCTGGGATCCCCCCTGTTGGCTGACGCCCTTGTCAAAACTGGGGGGTGCTTGACTATCACCCTTGCTTGGGTTGCTTGGGGACCAGACAACTGTGCGCTCTTCCCCACCTGGCTCCTTGCATCCTGGCCCCTTGGACTAAGTTCTGTGCAGCTCTGATGCTGTCAGCCGAGCTGTGTTATACCTGTCGCCTGCCGCTGGGATAGCCACGTACTCAGGCCCAGCACCCGACCCTCCTGGGACCCTCGGGATGCTTGTAAGTCACTGTCTCTGCCCCACGGAAGCCAGCTGGCTCTGCAGGCCTCCCGCCCCTGTGCCGGGATCCTGTCTGTGGCCTCAGCCAAGCATGTCTTGCTTTCTGAGCTTCCTGGTGGCCAGGTTATCTGCCACGTCCCATCCAAGTGACGGGTTCTCCTAAATGCCTGTGGTCTTGGCGTCCAGCTCTGGAAACCACAACTTTCCCCTTTCCTCTCTCCTGCCAGGGTTGACGAGTGTCAGCAGTCCAGGGAAGGAGGGGAAGCAGATGGAGAATGGCATGCTG
This sequence comes from Enhydra lutris kenyoni, assembly GCF_002288905.1. Taxonomy (NCBI): domain Eukaryota; kingdom Metazoa; phylum Chordata; class Mammalia; order Carnivora; family Mustelidae; genus Enhydra; species Enhydra lutris. The sequence goes on along the minus strand of NW_019154129.1, from coordinate 3,129,682 downwards.
GTGACGGATGTCGCAGGAAAACAGCTGCAGAGGTATGAGCAGAGAGGGATACCTGTTGGTGTGGACTCTGCAGGCCCCTGCTTCTGCCCCCTGCCTGCGGGGAGAGAAGAGGAACAAGGGGACCAGCAGCTTGTGTGACCTACTGAAGAATGCCTGAGTTCCCCGGGGTCCTGGAAGACGGAGGTTTTCTGCCTCCTTCCCCAAATTGCTATGGGGCCTCATGTTTCAGGAGCCCGAAGGAGGGTAGGGGGCCGCACTGCTCTTCTCGGGGGCCATGGCTCACACAGGCCTCAGGAGGTAACCGTCTGCCTGCACTTGGGACGCTCAAGGTCGCTGCAAGAGGTGGGTCTCTGCTCAAGTCATTGAGAGGGGCCTACAGTGTTCAGGCCTTTAGAGCCAGCATTTGAACCAAAATAGTCACAGTAGTAGTGACCGTGACGCTGTACGCACCCTTCGGAGCCAGGCACGGTGCCAAGCCCTGTGCGGTCTCTTGAACCTGCAAGTGGTGACTCCTGTCTACCCACTTGATAGGTGAGCAAGTGGAGTGCTCTCCCCAAGTCATGCAGCCACACAGAAGCTGAGCTTGGACTTGAACCCAAACCCTGCCTCTGAGCCAGCGCTCCGAAGTTCTGTTGCTTTTGCTGCTATAAAGGAGGTTGCTCTCAGCTAGATAATTAAGGATTTAGTGGGCAGCTTTCTGTGGACTTTGTGGCTTACCCGCTCTGTGCCTCACTTTCCTGACCTGTCAGATAGGGTCTGTGGTGTGCCTACCGCAGAGGGCTGTGGGGGGGGGGCGTCAGACTCCATGCATAGTGCATGTGACACACTTAGCACAGTACTTTCCTCCCTCAGCACCCAGTAGAGAGCACTCACATTAGTGCATGTGCTGGGGCTGCCTGCAGTTACTTCCCTGGTGTCAGGAGTTTTCACAGAAATGAGGCTGGGGGCGAACCCAGACGAAACTGGCGTGAGCAGCTCTGCCCTTTAGAACACTGCCCACGGTACCCTCCTAGAATCTGATTTTTTTTTTTAAGATTTTATTTATTAGAGAGAGTGCTAGTGAGGCAGAGGGAGAGAGTTTGGAGGGGCAGAGGGAGAGCACCTCAAGCAAACCTTGCACTTAGCACGGAGCCCAATGTGGGGCTCGATCTCAGTACCCTGAGATCATGACCTCAGCTGAAACCAAGGATCAGGCGCCCGACTCTGGTTTTTATCTTATGGGATAGGTGGAAGTATTTCCCCCTCTGTTGGTGCACCTGTCAAGGTGGCGAGCTGGGTGTATGTGTGTGAATCACGTAGAATAGGGTCTCGCCCGGGGCGTGCAGGAGCACTGCCGGGATTCAGGCAGGTGGCCAGTGTGATCAGTCATGGTTGCTGTCTTCTGAGAATTTGCTAGGAAAACCGAGAAAAGACAGCACCTCCAAGTGGTCCTGGGACCTAGGGGCAGGTGACGGTGGGAGGCTGGCTGGGGAGAACCGTGGGTGGACTGAGCACAAGCACAGGGAGCACTGGGCATATCTGTTGCTATGTAACAGATGACTTCGAAGTCTGTGGCTTGGGAAGTCTGGGCACAGCTCAGCTGTTTTCTCCACTCTGGGCCTTGCACAAGTCGCAGCAGGTGTCTGCCAGGCTAGGGCCTCATCTGAAGACAGGGCTGGGGAGGGATCCGCTTCGAAGCTTACATGGCTGTTGGCAGGATTCCATTCCTTGGGGCCTATATTATCGTCCTCACTTCCTAACTGGAGCCCCCTGTTCCCAGCATCCTGGGCCTCCAGCCTGCGAGCTTGCTTCATTGACACGTGCAAACCAAGAAGGCGAAAGGGAGCATTAGCAAGCAGGATGGAAGTCACGCCCCGTCCCTTTGCCCTTGTGGGTCTGAGCCGTGGCCGAGAGAGGGTGTTCCTACACGTATGCCCACACGTGTGCACACAGCACACCCCCATCCACCCGTGTCATTCGCCAGGGTTACAAATCCCCAGGCGAATGGACCGGCTCGAGGAGGTCTCCAAAGAGAGCCTGGGGCCACGTGATCTGTGGTAATGTGTCTTGATCTGTATAAAGCTGATGACCCCATGTGCCTTGGTTTCCCCAGACAGCTCAGCAACTCCTCCTCCTACAGCGGGGACATTAGCCACCACCACACCAGCACAGCTGAGCTGCAGAAAGCCGGGGCCAAGAACGAGGACGCGTGGAAGCTGGTGGAGGCAGACAAGGCACAAACAGGACAGGTGAGGGCCGGCTGCCCCGGTGAGGGCTGTGGCCCCTGTCACTGCACACCAGGTCCTTGCAGAACGCTTTGTTGATGTTGCATCTTGTCTCTCCGCGAGCCTGTGCCAGTGCTCTTTTCCCGTGCCGGAAACAGGCGGCAGAGCCTAGATGACTTGCCCAAGGTCACAGTCAAGGGGCAGCAGAGCTAGAATGGGAACCCTGGCGGTCTGACTCCAGGGCTGGCATTTGGAGCCTCTGCCGTACTGACTGCCACCTCCTCCGAGCGGCTGGGGGCTTCTGTTGGTTCTGGGTAACCCGGGTGCTTTATATCATGCCTTCCCACAGTGCGGGAAGTTGTAGATCAGATGAAGTTCTCTGTGAGATAACACCTCTGTCACTTCACCTCGTGTGACTGTGTGTGTGTGTGTGTGTGTGTGTGTGCATACGTGTGCGCACACGTACATGTGTGTGGTGGGATTCGTGTGCTTCCGTTTCTTTTGCAGCCCTAACGATTCCAATGTGAGAAAGTCTGAGTTCGGTGCCCGTTTATCTTTCTTGCGTGTCTCAGTCCATTGGGGCTGCTCTAACAGAAGTCCATGGGCCGGGTGACTCAGGAGCAACCCGATTTTTTTGCCCAAACTTCCTGGAGGCTGGCCAGCACGTGTGGCGCCCGGCGAGGGCTCACTCCGAGGGAGGCTCAGGGACCGCCGTCTGCTGCCTGTGTCCTCAGTGTCGGGAAGGGGTCAGGGAGCTCTCCGGACCCCCTTTGTTAAAGGCACTAATCCCAACGTGAGGGCTCCATCCTCATGATCTGACCGCTTCCCACTGGCCCCTCCTCTGCGAACATCACACAAGAGGTTAGTCCCAACACACAAACTTGGAGGGACATGGTGTTCAAGTCCATAGTGCTAAGAAATCGCCAGCTTCTCTCTGTCACCTGGAGAATTGGTTTCAAGCTCTTTTTTTATTGTATTTGTTTTACAGTCCTCTATTTTGGGCACGTGTCAGTAATTTTCCATTTATGGTAATGATCCCAAGTTTATTTTTAAAAATGCATGTGGTATGTTTAAAAAAAAAAAATAGGGAATAGAACATTTAAAAGAGGAATAAGTACACACAGAAACAAGCCACCCCTGAGAGGTGGCGCAGGAACGGGAGAGGTCAGGATGCTTCTCTTGGATCTGCCTGGATGTATGTGGAATCCTGCACGGCGCTGCCCTGCTCTGTAATTATGCGTTGATCTGGTCGCCGAAAGCCTGTCTTGCCACTTGAGTGGGAGCTCCATAAGGGCAGAGACCTTGACTTTATCTCTTGCTGACTTTGTCGAGTAACTAAGGGGGATGTGCCATGAGTACGAGTGTGGGCGGGGGTTGGAGGGGACAGGATGGCCCAGCTGCTGCTGGAGTGCCAGCACTCGGGGGTGCGGTGGCGGGAGCACCTGCAGAAGCCTTCTCTCCCCTGCTTTGCAGGTCAAGCTGTCTGTGTACTGGGACTACATGAAGGCGATCGGACTTTTCATCTCCTTTCTGAGCATCTTCCTTTTCCTGTGTAACCATGTTGCTGCTCTGGCCTCTAACTATTGGCTCAGCCTCTGGACCGATGACCCCATCGTCAACGGGACCCAGGAGCACACTAAAGTCCGGCTGAGCGTCTACGGAGCCCTGGGCATTTCGCAAGGTGGGGACCCCTCCCCTGGCCAATTTGAACACTTGGAACGGTTTCTTCCATGTCTTATTATGGAGTTTAGTCTCTCCGTTTGTGAGTGTTTTCTGGACCCCTCAAACTAAGCCAAACTCACATGAACAGTACCTGTCCCTTAGTAGACACTCAGATACTTACAGAGTGAATATTTCTTGAATGCTTTGTTTCACGGGCCCTTAGGAGATGGAGAGAAGCTCTCGACATGCCCATTTCACAGATGAGCAAAGTTGAGAACGGCAGCCCCCCGCCCCGCCCTGGAGCATTGGCGAGCAATGCCCCCTTGCCCCTTGTTGCTCTGCGAGGGGCTTCTGTAAACTCTTAATTTGTGGGCTTCTCTGTGCCGTCTGAGGGTGGGAATTGGGGCACTCTGGTGGTTCTCGGTGCAGACTATGCTGTCCTACGGGGACATCTAGCCATGTCTGGCGGTCCTTAGAGCATTCACAGCTTTGATTGGAGGTGGTGTTCCTGGCATACAGAGGCCAGGGATGTCGCCGGGCGGCCCGCAGTGCACAGCACAGCCCCCATAACAAGAGGATGATCTGGCCTCAAATGTCAGCCGTGATGAAGTTGAGAAACCCTGTTTACCCTTCCTGTGGGCCCATTAAGGTCCCCAAACACAGCAGCGTTAATAGTGACAGCCGCTGTGAGCCCTTCCTCAGTGTCTGCTTATGTTCTGGACACTTCCGTGGGTTTTTGCAGACCAGGGCCAAGAGGTAGCAGCTACCGTTTCCCCCATTTTAGAAAAACATCACAGAAAGTTCTGTTGCATGGCACTGGCCTAGAGGAGTGTGGGACACGGAATATGAGCATGACCTTGGAGCAGCTGCCTGGATCGGAGCCGCAGCTCTGCTGCCGGTTGGCTGACTCTGTCGAGGGCAAAGGAGTTCACCTGTCTGACCTTGAGTGTCCTCCATAAAGTGGGTGCTGAGAGGCTTTACATAGAGTCAGTGTGAGAAGTAGATTCACGTAAAACTCCTGCATAGTGTTGAATCTATAGTGAGTCCTCAGTAAGCAGTAGCCACTGCTGTCCTCCTCGTCGTCGTTGTCATTCTTAGAAGCTGAGAGTCCGGGCGGCCACTCCTCCCTGCCCCTGCTCGGCCTGTGTCCCTTACGGTGTTAACCATGAGAGTGTTTGTAGGTATCTCAGTGTTCAGCTACTCCATGGTGGTGTCCATCGGGGGCATCTTCGCTTCCCGCCGCCTGCACCTGGACCTGCTACACAACGTCCTCCGGTCCCCCATGAGCTTCTTCGAGCGCACCCCCAGCGGGAACCTGGTGAACCGCTTCTCCAAGGAGCTGGACACGGTGGACTCGATGATCCCGCAGGTCATCAAGATGTTCATGGGCTCCCTGTTCAACGTCATCGGCGCCTGCATCATCATCCTGCTGGCCACACCCATCGCCTCCATCATCATCCCGCCGCTGGGCCTCATCTACTTCTTCGTCCAGGTGAGAGGTGGGGTCTCGGGGAGCAGGAGGGGCCCTGCTGTGTACGCTACTTCCGTGTGAGCTAAGGGCTCACTTCATCTCACCATTTCCCCACCGTGGAGTTGTTGGGGATTTCCTGGAGGAAGGTTGGATTTGTTTTTGTCCGCTTTAAATACCTATCAGAAGGGGGAGATATATATATATATATATAATTTATAATAAAAAAAAATATATAATTTATAATAAAAATAGCATATAGCAATAATACTACTATTAAAATTGATTATTAAAATTAAGAGTGTTATGAAATTCTTTAGGTTGTAAGCCCCCTGCAGAAAGTGGAGATGTGAACAACAGCGCCTTAAACAGGATAGACATCTTTCTCTCTCCCAGTAGAAATGTAGAAGTGGGCCGTTCAGGGCTGGTACAGCAGTTCCACAAGTCTCTTACTATCCTGGACTGTTAATATCACTGCTTTTTTTTTGTTCTCCCGTCCTCACATAAGCCTTCATTCTTAAGTTGATCTCCTGGCCCACGGCAGCTGCTGAAGCTCCAGCCATCAATCTGTAGTTCAGAAAACAAGACCAAGGAAAGGGAGCATGTGACCGCCGAGTCCTTGTGGCCCCTTAGGTTACTGCAGCATAAACGGTGCTTGCCGCTGTAGGTGAGCTTGTCGAGGGCCTGGTGGCAGAGCTGGGAGTGCGAACTCACGTCTCTCTGTGGTGTTGGTGACCACAATGCTGCACTGCCCCTTTTTGCCCTGAAAAGCTTAGCAGCAGCACAGTTGCCAGGGGTTCGGTTGTTTAGATGGGAGCCTAATGACTGCAGCCCGGAGGAGGAGTGAGAACCGCGAAGCGCTCCGTATTCAGGCTGCACTGTGGCTGCTCGCGCCGGGTCTGGAGGCCTTGGTCCAGCCCTCCACACCCCCACACTCCACCACGCTGCGGCCCAGTGGTTGGGGAGCAGAAACGCAGGCGGAACCACAGCAAGCAAGTCTGGTTCTCGCACCCTCGTTGTGTTATCCCTAAATTGGTGCCAGCTTTTTTTAGACACTTCGTCCTGCTGCATTTGCCAGAAATATGGCCCGTGTTCATACCCTCGCCGTGCATTTCCCTGAGGGACCCAGTTCAGAAGAACCAAACGGGCCACAAGCTGCATTTACAGCAGCTCACGCAGCTGCCGGTAGCAGGACCTTTGAGCCCCTGTGCAGCCGTTCTGTGACGGGATCTGCTGTCCGTTAGCGGGACGATGAGGGAGATGCTGTTGGTATAACGTTGGTATTATTTTTAAACAACCAGGACAGTTCAGCAAAGGGTCCTGCTGTATATGCCCTGTCATTACAACTGAGCAGGCATAGCGCACGCGTGACGGCTGGAAAGGGGAACAGCAAAAGGAAAACATCACGTCTCTAAGGGCTGGGATTACAAAAGAATTTTTTTATTTTCTTATTTTTATTTTTTTTAGAGATTCGTGTATCTCTTTGAGAGAGTGTGTGTGCGAGTGGCGGGGAGGGGCAGATACAGAGGGAGAGAGTCTGAAGCAAACTCCATATCGAGCATGGAGCCTGACGTGGGGCTCAGTCACGTAACCCCGAGATCATGACCTGAACCGAAACCAAGAGTTGGGTACTTAACCACCTGAGCCACCCAGGTGCCCCGAGTATAGTTTTCTTTAATGGCTTTTAACTAAATATATCCTTACCCTACAACCCAGCAGTCTTCTCGTTTTAGTGTATAAGCAAAAGAAATGTGAATGCATCCAGGAAAAAAAAAAAAGGTGCTAGAATATTTTTAGCATCTTGGTTTATGATAGCCCCAAACGAGAAACAGCTTGGGGTTTTTGACCCGGAAGTCACAAGAACTTTCTGGGATGCTAGAGATGTTGTAGATTTTCGTCAGGTAGTGGGTGTGCAGGTGTAAATAAATACAACATTCACCAAGCCGTGGAGATTTGGGTGCATTTTCCAGTGTAATGTAAATGTATGTTGTATCTTGAGGGAAAAGTGGGGTTTAGATGTACATACGTTCTCTTTCATCAGAAAAGACCTAACGGTTTTACACTGAGATTGGAATGAATTTCAGAGTAATGGATATAATACAATTTTTTTTTTTAATTTATTTATTTTAGAGAGAGAGAGAGACTGGGAGGGAGGGACTCCAGGAGAGGGAGAGAGAGTCCCAGCCAGACTCTGCCTTGAGCACAGAGCCCGATGTACGTTCGATCTCATGACGCCAAGATCATGACCTGAGTCGAAACCAAGAGTTGTGTACTTGACCAGCTGCACCACCCAGTAATTACAGGCCCCCCAGTAATTTAATTTTTATTTAATCTGTGTCATCCCCTCCCCACTGTTGAAATGGGTATCCATTACTGTTCTAATTCAGAAGCAAGTCATTTTTGTATAAAGGTGATGCAAGAGGTAGGACAATGTGGAATTCTGTTGGGGCTTCCTTGTTGCCTGAAGGAGACATTTCTGGTTTGTGAGCTGTTTTGGCGTCCGTGAAAACCTCCCGGCCACAGGTCCGATAACTTAGCTCCCAGCATGCTGCATGGCTCAGGCAGGGGTGTGTCGAGCGTTCCTCCTACCCACGAGCACCAGGCCCTTGGTCTTTGAAAGAGTGAGGTGAGTCTGGGGTGTGAATTACGTCTCCTGGAATGGAGTTTAAAAGGGAAGCTAACGGTTGCTCTTTTTTTAAAAAACTGAGTTTAAACACAAATACATCTCAGGTTAGCTTTCTGTCGTAAAAATTCTGAGCACAGGAGAAGTGGGATAAGTTGAACAGGGAAGAGTCTTGGGAATGATTTCCATCCGGGATATTTAGAAAGAAAGCCAGAGGGAGGAGGCGTCACGGCTGACGGTCACGGGGCAGATCCCGCAGGCCCAAGGGGTCCGGAGTTGGTTCATGGCAGTGAGCTGTCACCTGACCTGTCCTCACGGGCTGGCAGAGCCACCATCCTGGGACCGCCCGGGCTGGCGTGGGCCTGGGTTAGCCGACAGAGTTGCCGGGGCCCCGAAGGCCACCCAGGTGTGGGTGCCAGTTACCGTGTGCGCTGCCATCCGGAAGGAAGCTGCTGACCTCAGAGCGCCCACACAGGTTTCCTGCTCTCTGTGGAAGGTCTCCACCCCAGAGCGGCCCCGGGAGGCAGGGAGGCCGTGTCCCTGGCCACCCTGTGTTTCTGGGTCTTGCTCTGCTGTCTGGCTCTGCCGCTTGTGGGGTGGCTGCATTTACGTGAGATCCTGAGCACCTCTGGAACGGGGACGCCGGTCTGTGTGTACCGACAGGCAGACCAAGGCCACGAGAACTCAGTGTCCTCGAAGGACCAGACCACGCTCTGTACATGGCTCCTCGAAGCTTCCAGGGGCGAGTTGCTTCTGTTCCATCTGGCCTGGTTAGGGCAGGAGCAGAGCCAATGGGCGTCTGCCTATGGGGTCAGGTGGAGGCCTGGATGTCCTCCGAACCTGTACCCAAAGCCCGCCGCTGGGGCCATCCAGTCCCCGAGATGAGTGGCATCAGGCACGCTGTCGCGCCTCACAGCCGGGCTCTCTGAGGCCAGACCCCAGCTCGGCCACTGGTAGCCGCGTGACCTGAGGGGAGAGCGAAGCGAGCGTCTTTCTGGTTTACTGAGCGTCATCAGGAATGAGCACCTGCTGGATTTCTGGTCCGAGTCCCATGAGCCGATGTCTGGAACTACCTGGAACTGTGCTAGGATTGCGGCGTCTGGCTGGCTCCGTCGGTGAAGCGTCTGCCTTCGGCTCAGGTCATGATCTCAGAGTCCTGGGATCGAGTCCGTGGCAGACTCCCTGCTCAGCGGGAAGCCTGCTTCTCCCTCTCCCTCTGCCCCAGCATGTGGGCTCTCTCTCTCACAAATAAATAAATAAAATCTTTGGGGAAAACAAGTTAAAAACTGTGCTAGGAGGGTGAGCTCTGCGTGAGCGTTGGCTGCCGTCACTGTCACCTCTGTGCATGCAGCGAGCACCCCCTCCCACATGTCACCTCCCGGAGGTATCGTGCAGGTCCAGGATTTCTCCGGCACAGCTCGGGGGACCCGGCAGCATGAGAGGGGCTTTGCCCACTGCCCGGTCCGTTCTCTTCCCCAGAGGTTCTACGTGGCCTCGTCGCGGCAGCTGAAGCGCCTGGAGTCGGTGAGCCGCTCCCCGGTGTACTCCCACTTCAACGAGACCCTGCTGGGCGTCAGCGTCATCCGCGCCTTCGAGGAGCAGGAGCGCTTCATCCGCCAGAGTGACCTGAAAGTGGACGAGAACCAGAAGGCCTATTACCCCAGCATCGTGGCCAACAGGTGGGCGCGCGCGGCCCCGGGGGGGCAGGTGGAGGCCTGAGAACTCCACCCTCGTTCCTGGAGGAGGAGGGTGTGAAGCCAGGCTCGGGCCCTCACCACCGGGCGGGAGGACAGGACGCAGTGACCCCTGAGAGCAGACGGGAGCGCTTCAGCTCCCAGCGTCGAGTGAGGGCCGCGACCACGTTGTCCTGGAGTCAGGGAACACTGCCGGAACTACCCGTTCGCTGTTGTCCTGATGATGTAAGGTCGCCCACGATGGGCAGACTCAGCCAGTATTTTTGTGTCCTGATTCTCGGCCGAGAGGGAATCACCCCCACCGTACCCCTGTGTGATGAGCATGGGAAGCCATTCCCCAGTCTTAGGTTGGCCCCCCTGAAATTGCTGTGCCCCGAAGATCGTGAGTGGATGGATAACATCAATGGAAAAGATGGGACGGAAGTTTGCTCCTTGTTGACTAACTGCAGAGAAGTGTCTGATCCCTAAAAGAGTATCCTCCTCACTGATGTCCTCATACGTGTTTTGACACGTGGTATAAAAGATTCTGGGAGGGGGTGACAGCACCCTGGGAGCTTCCCATCCTAACCAGCCGTCAGCCCCGTCATACACAGTATCACCCTGTAACGTAAGACTAGGAGACCATGAGTTGTTGGAGACCCCACCTTCCCTGCAGAATCCTTAGAGTGTGGGTCACATCTGGCTCTGTCTTTGGGAGAAGCTACACACCCGGGGAGATCAGTCTTGTGAATCCGAAGGGCTGTATGTGACAAAAAGATCGACACCCCCATCTCTCCCTAAGGTGCTTCACGCCTTGAAATATTAATATTCCTAACATCATGTGATATCTTACAGAAGTTAGCTTTAAACCAGTGATATATCTGTTTATACTTCCAAAGGTGAAATAATCCATTTTAACATGTCTACAAGGGGGATGATGTGGCTCTGGGAACATTAGAGCAACATTGAAAATAGTAGCTTTTCTCCCCCTCCCCCCTTTCCTACCAAGAGAAGGTTATTTTAAAGTAACCTCTACACGCACTGTGGGGCTCGGACCCATGACCCCGAGATCAAGAGTCGCACACTCCACGGATCTTGCTTTGTGAGATCGCCAGCTGGTACCCCCAAGGGACGGTTATTTTAAATCAGTGGTGCCTCTTACAGTTGATGACTTCTTATGAATTTAGGAATTTTCCCAGACGTCATTTTAAAGATGGGTGTATATGGATATATTTTAAAGCTTTCAGTGAGAAAAAGTTGGTTCTCACCAGGACAAGCTTCACTTCCCTGGGAAGTCGGCTTCTAAAGAACTCACTTTCGATCCCTGGGGTTCTCGGACTAATGAGGAAGTAGCGAGGCCGTGTCCCTTTGGCCGTCCTTCCCCTGTGAGCTTTTCTCTGGAACTCTCCGGGAATTACGGCAGTTAGCAAAGTGACCCCCACCCCGCCCGCATGAACCAGAAACCGGAAACTCTGGAAAGCTGACTCCAGGTCTCTGTGTGTCTGTCTGTCCACCTGTGTGTCTGCGGGCAGGTGGCTGGCTGTGCGGCTGGAGTGTGTAGGCAACTGTATCGTCCTGTTCGCTGCCCTGTTCGCCGTGATCTCCAGGCATAGTCTCAGCGCCGGCTTGGTGGGCCTGTCTGTGTCATACTCATTGCAGGTAAGGGGGTGCTCTCAGCCAGATTTTCGGATTTTCTTCTTGGGGGAGTCAGTCGTCGGATTCTTGGGCCTTTGCTTTGAATCCGGGCAGGAGCTGGGGGAGCCGCTGGAGGCCGAGCGGCGTTTGAGAAGCCCAGTGACCCAGTGGTGCTGGGGCGGAAGGGAGACATGTGGCCAGGATTCCCCTGAGTCAAGGAAAGCCCGTGATGGCCTGCCAGGGTGTCCCCAGCTACAGGAAGAATGCTGTTCTGGCTGTGACTCGCCCTCCCATCACGGCTTTCGCTTGGGCACCCAAATTTGGATACGTGGTATTTTCCTTTTCCCATCTAGTTCGAAATATTTTCTGATGACGTTTCTGATGACTTGTATGGCCCAGGGCTTATTTTGAAACGTGTTTCCTTACGAGGCACAGTGTAGCCTATCAGGGTGATGGCGATACATGAGGTTCATGTTTTCTGGACCTATTTTACCTAGGGCATGTTGTAATTCGTAGTTACTTCCAAAGATATTGCGAATCGTGCTCACTCTAGAAGCTCACCCACAGGTCACCACGTACTTGAACTGGCTGGTCCGCATGTCGTCCGAGATGGAGACCAACATCGTGGCGGTGGAGAGGCTGAAGGAGTATTCAGAGACGGAGAAGGAGGTAAAGGCAGCAGCCGGCCTGGCCTCTCCTGACCTCTTCGGTGTGACTTAACCCGGACCATCCGCAGAGCCATAGCCTGCGTGCCTTCGACAGGCGGCCTCTGTTCGACAAGAATCGTCTTCTGTTACTTGTCATGTATTTGTGTGGGGGCTGCTGTTAAGGAAAATGAGACACTTGTTTCCTCTTTGAAGTTTAAGAATCGAGTACCCGAGAGGTGATTCAGAGCATGGAAATTCACTCACCAGAGGCTCAGCACGTGCATATTGTAAAAATGATGACGGTGGGAAGGAATTGACCTAAGTTTGGGGAAGCCTGCCCTTGCTCAACCAAGGTCTGCATTTTATAGATGGAGCAAAGCGTGGCCTAGGAAGGAAAAGTGGCTGACCCGAGGTCACGTGCAGTCAGAACGGCTGGGAGTAGGGCCCCAGTGTCCGGACTTCAGTGCTGCATTGTCCTCAGAAACTGCCTTTTTCTGCCTGCGATGGTAGTGATCATAACGATAGTGACAGTAATGCCTAGAGAGACACCTCTGCCCCCTCCACCACCTGTAATGACAGCGACCCGTATTGTGCCCTCAGAGGGGCCTCAGGCCCTGAAGCACACATCTGACATGGAATAATTCATACAACCTTTCTGTAGCCTCGTAACTCCCGTTCTGTCGTGACCCCATTTTACAGATGAGGAAACTGAGGCACAAGGTTAAGTTACTTGCAGGAGATTAAATGGCTGGTAAATGGCCGACCCAGAATTTGCTTCTGTGCCGTTGGCACACTGCCTCCCAAGAACGTGCCCCTTGGGAATGAGACCACGGCCCTGGGTAAACTGTCTTGAGGGATCTACAGAGGTGAGCGATGCCCTGTCGTTCACACTCACACGGGTGAGCCCAGTCCCCCTTCATCAGAGATCATCATTCAGGATGGTGTGAGCGCCCCCTGAGGAAATAAATATGTATTACACCAGGGTTTTCCCACTCTACTGATTTTATTTTTTTACATTTTTAAGATATAATTCACATGCCATGCAGTGCATCATGTAAAGTATGAAATTTATTTTTTAAAAAGTACCATGTTTTTATTTCTTTTGATTATTTTTATGTTTTTAGGATAAGAACATATTTGAAAAATATAAAAGAAAGCAGAGCTCATCCAGGGTCTTACCACTACTAAAAATATTTATTTATTTGTTTGTTTATGAAGACTGTATTTTCCCAGTTAGAAAGTTCCATCCACTTCCTTCCAGTGCCCTCCATGTTCTTACAGCTTATCCCCTTCCTTTATATACCTAAATTTATAAAAGGGAAATACACTTTTAAAAAAAAATTTAATATAGCAAGTTTATGGGGGAGAAAGGATGAAAGCTCTCTTTCATCCTCTCTGTTCCTCATTTTCCCCAAAGCTACCCCTGATCCTGGCCCCAAGCATATCCAGTTGTAGCTCTCAGGAAGTGTTGAATTTAGCTAAGAAACTCTTCAGAAATAAGGGCTGTGTGACCCTGGGCAAGTTACCTACCCTCTCTGTGTCCATTTCCTCATATGCAAGGACCCCATCATGGGACTGTAGTGAGGATTAAATGAGGTCACGTGACAGTAATCTTGAAAAGCATTAGCCATTGCTTTGTCCTCCAAATATAGGAGGCACCCAGAGTAAAACCTCTACCCTTGTGCCTGTCAGAGAGGACCACTCCTTCATTGATTCAGTCCACAAATATTCATGGAGCCCCTGCTGTGTGCTGTGGCGGGTTGCGGGGGCTGGAGTGTGGCAGTGAACAGTGAACCAACCCGTCCGCATATGGTGGATGTTCCAGGGGGCATGGACAACAGAATAAGCAAATAAAAGCACACCTCAAGTGCTAGGAGGTGCCACGTGGTCTGAGGGAGATCCGAGCAGGGTTGGGGATCGAGGGCACAGAGCCAGGGCGAGCTCTGCATGGCCCGAATCAGCACGTGAAGGAGCAAGGCCAGAGGGGAGTTTGAGGAGGGTGCAGAGGCCCAGAAGCGGGGCACACAGGTGTGTTGGGAGCAGAGTGAGCCGGGGGAGGGAGAGGAGGTCAGAGGGGATGTGTCGCCGGCTCTCTTGTAGCCCTGAGGCTCCTGAGGCAGACCTAAGATTCCTTCTCCAACACCCCATTCCTTACCACCCCCCCAGGCTCCCTGGCGAGTCCCGGAGATGACTCCACCCAGCACCTGGCCTCAGGTGGGCCGAGTGGAATTCCGAGACTATGGCCTGCGCTACCGAGAAAACCTGGACTTGGTTCTCAGGAACATCAATATCACCATCGATGGAGGGGAAAAGGTGGGTTCGCCCCGTCCCCCTGACCGTTCACAGCAGTGCGTCCCTTGCAACCAGGCACATTGTTTCCCCGGTTTCTCACAGTCCCAACTCCATGGGGCTGGAGTGGCCTTTTCTGGCAGGGGCTTTGTGGAAGCAGAAGCTGCTAGAGTGTCCCAGCCGCAGTACATACTGTCAGCAGAGAGCCAGATGAGGCCCGCAGGTAAGTTTTGAAAAAATCTGAATACGTTGCAAATACTGAAGAATCTGGTATGTCTTAGATAAAGATCCATTTCCTGCCTTTTTTTTTTTTTTTTTTTTTTGAGTGAGTGAGTGAGCATGTCCGCTGCTGGTGGGAAGAATGGCAGAGGGAGAGTATTAAGTGGGTTGCAGGGCTCAGTCACATGACCCTGAGACCATGACCTGAGCTGAAAACAAGAATTGGATGCCTAACCAACTGAGCCACCCAGGCACCCCTAATTTCCTGCTTTTCTTGAAAGATCGAACATCTAGCAACATGGGGCTTATACTCCCTGCCTGGTTCTTTCTAGACAAGACGAGAACCTCCCAGCTCACCCAGCCCCTCCCCATCTCACTTATGTGCCTACTTGGCCCCCATGGGCATTTGGGTTTGCCACCTCTAGAATAGAAAGATGCCATCGTCACTACTAGGGACGGCTTAGTGAACATGTGAAGTTGTCAGAATTCTGGAATATATCCCATTCCCAAGTTGTTCCTGGAAGACGTCCTTGCTCTGAGACCTTGAGACCCTCCTTAGGAATCAGATGAAGGGTCTTCCTGGCTGTCTGCCAGAGGACAGAGTTTCTTTAATCTCTGAACATATGTGTTCTCTTTTTAAAGATTTTATTTATTTTATTTGACAGAGCTCACAAATAGAGACGCAGGCAGAGAGGGAAGCAGGCTCCCTGAGATCATGACCTGAGCCGAAGGCAGAGGCTTAACCCACTGAGCCATGTAGGCACCTCTGAACATATGTGTTTGCTAAACTGTTCCTACCCTGAGGCTCAGAATGTTTCGTTCCCATGAGAAATCTCTCTCACTCACACCAAGGGGACGAACAGAGCAGGTGGTGGTCTCGCTAACGCTCTGTGACTTACATCCCATCACGAGACTCCGCTGTGTGACATTCCTGTTAGAGGCTGGAGGGAGCCTGCTTTTCAAGAGACCACACGAGGAGGGAGGAGGTGTAATTGGATGTCAGGAATGTTAGTCGTTGGCCACTGAGCAGGGGGCCCCATTTCCTGAGGAGAGGATGAGTGGAAACTGCGTCCTGTCCATAACCTCTTGTGGCTCCTGCAGTCGGGATGGAGGGAGGAGGTGTACAGGGGTTCGGCCTGAGTCTTTGAGATGCTGGACAGCTCAGGATGGGAAACTCATCATCAAAGGATTGAAAAACAGTATGGGGGGGAATACCCGATTATTAACATTACCTAGAGTTGAAAATAATAGGGCTTTCTTGAAAATCCCTTCTGCCAGAGCCCTGTCTCTTTGGGAGGTCTGACCTAACTTATCAAAAGAGCCAAATATTTTAATTTACAAAATGAGGTGGCTTAGAGAAGGAAGCCCTTCTTGACCCTGAAGGGGGCCCTGGGAAGCTGCTGACTGGGAGAGCTATGTGGTGGACATCGGGTTGACCAGAGGACCGAACTGCTTTAGGGCAGACATCTGAAATGTGGGCCCTGTGTGGGGAACAGGCGAGGGGTAACCCCCAGACACCAGCATCCCCACCTCACCCTGGGCCCTTCCTGTCCCACAGGTTGGCATCGTGGGGCGGACGGGAGCCGGGAAGTCGTCCCTGACCCTGGGCTTGTTTCGAATCAACGAATCCGCAGAGGGGGAGATCATTATCGACGACATCAACATTGCCAAGATCGGCCTGCACGATCTGCGCTTCAAGATCACCATCATCCCACAGGTGAGGTCTGGGTGCAGCGAGGGAGTGAGTGGGGGGCAGGGAGAGTGACGTATGTACGTATTGGGGACAAACGTAAATATATTCCTATTTTATTATTTTCATTGTTCTCATTGGACCAATACTGTTTCTTCACCACTGAATCTCCCCTTAGCGTATAAATCACAGTGGGAATTAACCAGGCATCGTTCCCTTCACTCCTGCTGGCTCCACTCAGGACAAGAATAAGGTTCTTAAGAGCCAAGCGAGAAATAAGAATTTTCCACACTGATTTCTGTAGGTGTGATTCTCTCACGTGTTGCCTTGTCGTGGTGTTTTCCCTAAAATTTCTTCTGAGATTCTCCTTCGGAGGCAGGGAACGGGGAGGAATCCACAGTACTTTATGATTAGGAATTATCTATGCTGCTTCTCCCAGTCAGAAGGTTCCATGTATTGGAGACTCTGGGAAGTTTTGCCAAAAGAAATTTATTTTATTTCACTTAACCCAGGATTTTCCAAGCCTTCCCCTCGCATTACTAACATCTCCGGCAATAGCGATTGCGAGGAACCCTGGAGCCCCATCTTGAGTGATTCTGGCCAGAGCTGTTCACGTCGCGCCTGTTTACACCGGGTGCAAGCATCGTGACGTGAGCCTCACCTGCCGTCTGCTCTCTTCTCCCCGGACAGGACCCTGTTTTGTTCTCGGGTTCCCTCCGCATGAACCTGGACCCGTTCACCCAGTACTCAGATGAGGAAGTGTGGACGTCCCTGGAGCTGGCTCACCTGAAGGACTTCGTGTCCGCCCTTCCCGACAAGCTGAACCACGAGTGTGCGGAAGGCGGGGAGAACCTGAGGTAAGAAGCAGGGGTGCGAGGCCCTGACTGGGTCTCCTCAGCTCTGCCTCCATCGAGGTGTTGGAAGATTCTGTCCTTTTGCATCTGTGTCAGGCCTAGGTTTGAGTCACGGATGAGCCATTTTCTCTTCCCTTCTTGTCGCTTCAACTTCAGCATCTGTAAAGTGGGCTTCAGTCCAGGCTCATGGTATCGTGAGGTATAAAACCGGGATGGCCCGTGTGGTTCCTTTCTTATGCCAGGTTTAGTCCATGGAGTGTGACTGTTAGTTGTTCACCTATTGAAAAGCTTCTCTCTTGCTCAGTAAATTTCTGAGCTCTCCGAGTCGCCACCCGCTGCCCTGGGCCTTCTCCCAGGATCCCCAGGATGCCCCCCATGACCCAGAACTGAAGTATCACTGCCTGGTGGCGCAGGGAGCCCAAGTCGTGCTCCAGCGTCCCCTGTGCCTCATCTGTCCCTGTGACAACCACCCACCAAACCTCAGACGTGTTCAACACTTAAGGCCCTTGGGGAGGGTCACTGCCGGGCGGCCGTGCAGTTCTCGGCTCACTCCCAGGGCTGGGGGTCCGCTGGGGCAGATCGGGTCGGCTCCACACATCCCTTATCCTCCAGCCGACCAGCCCAGGCGTGCGGTCACGGCGATGGCGGAGGCGCAGGAGTGAGCGGACCCCGGAGGGCAGTCCCTCTGCGAGCCTCCGCTGGCCTCGTTTGCCGGCATCCCGTCGGCCAAAGCAAGACACGTGGTTGAGTCTGGAGTCAGTGGGGAGGGCCCTACAGAAAGCACAGATATGGGGCCGTTTGGTTACCCTTCACACCGCCCATGCCGAGCTGCTCCCCTGTGAGCCCTGTTCTGAACATGACACTGAGAGCCCCACTCTAGCTCCATGGCGAGAACGTCCCGAGCAGTCACTGACGTCTGCTGAGGGCACAGGCGCGGGGACCAGGGAGTAGCCGGGCTCCTCTGGCCTTGGCAGCTCCTAGTGTCCCCTTTCTCTACTCCCAGCTCCTGCCTGGGCTCAGGGTCAGGGGTTGGTTTTGACCCTCTGTCTCCTGGTCTTTTTCTCCCGGTCAAGCGTCGGGCAGCGCCAGCTTGTGTGCCTGGCCCGGGCTCTGCTGAGGAAGACCAAGATCCTCGTGTTGGACGAGGCCACGGCGGCCGTGGACCTCGAAACAGACAACCTCATTCAGTCGACCATCCGGACGCAGTTTGAAGACTGCACGGTGCTCACTATTGCACACCGGCTGAACACCATCATGGACTACACGAGGTGATGCTCTGGTCCTGCAGATGTCCCCGTTCGTTCAGCACCGTCCTGTGTGGAGGGACAGCCCTCTCTTTCCCTTGGGTGTTTCTGACATCACTCCATCATGTATTCAGTCAACACACACGTAGAGTGCCCGCCTCCTTCTCAGTCCTATTCTAGGCACTGGGGACTCAGCAAGGAAGTAAGACAAGGAGCCTGCCTGAGGGATCTTCTAGGTCATTCGGGGGCTGGGTGCAGAGACAGACAATAGACACTTGAACACACCAAAGCTAATGGTGCTGGGAACGAAGTAGAGAAAGTGAGAGAGCCTGTCCTGGGGTAAGCATCCCAGGGCTTTGACCAGGAGGGGTCAAGGATGGCAGCCAGTTGGAAGGCTACTGCAGCAGTCCTAACAGAAGGTGTGAGGGGCCTGACCCAGAGCAGGGATTTGTTGGGGTGGCTCTTGGGGGCACAAGGTGCTGACCCCTTCCTTTCTCCTCACGTCTGTGTCTGCTGCTCTTGCAGGGTCATCGTCCTGGACAAGGGAGAGATCCGGGAGTGCGGCCAGCCCTCCGACCTCCTACAGCAGAGAGGTCTTTTCTACAGCATGGCCAAAGATGCTGGCCTGGTGTGAGCCCTGGAGCTGGTGCATCCGGTCAGAGCTACAAGGCTGACACGCCGGCGTCCGGGGATGATGTACTGGGGCACCATCCTTGGGAACCCAGGCCTCCTGTTTACTGAAACCAAAAAGAAGAAAGAAAACAAACAAACAAACCCCCAAACCAAAACACACAAAGCAGCTAGCGTCTGGCCCCCGAGTTGGAATTGGCCGTGAAGAAGTAGGAGAGACACAGAGCTGCAGCCCACCCAGAACCCTCCCGCCCCGCCTCCGTTGCCCTGCAAGATGCACAGATGTTCTCAGGCCCCCAGGAACGCACGCGTGTGCTCTCGGTGCTCGGCGGGGAGGTTTCGGCAGCGAGGCTGCCAGAGAAAGTGGTTTCATAAAAACGCTAGTGACCAAATCCAGCCAACTGCCTCAGGGCTCTCCAGCCAAAGGCAACGGGTTCTGTCTTTGAGAAGCTCCCCGGCCCCCCCCGATGGCTGTCCCCGGCACCCCCCAGAGTGCTTGGTCTCTTCAGAGCTGCAGGTGGGAGGTGAGGGGCCATCCGTTGAGGGCCAAGCACACTCCTCTTACCAGCCATGTGGTCTTCCAGGCGCTCCGACGCTGGGACCCCACGTCTCAGCCCCGCTCCCCCGGTGCTCGCCTCCCAGGCCAGGGGGCAGCCCCCATGTCTACGGACTTCTCACTGGCGGGACTTGACAGCACTTCTGGGCCGTGCGGACCCAGGGCTCGTCTGCGCACCGGCTCCCCAGCCTGCGCGTTTGGCTCGTCATCCATACTGGTCTTCTCTCTTTCCTCACTGCCCCTTCTCCCGTGGCCGGAAGGCTTTACTGCCCTAGTCCCCGAGAGAGAAGATCTGCTGATGGTGATGAAACGGTCAAGGCCCAGAGCGCTAGGTACCTGCCAGGTAGGACCAGTCGGGGCTGAAAAGAGCCCCGTTGAGTCTCCTCCGTGTGGTTAGATTTTTTTTTGTTTTTCCTCGCCATTGGCATCTGGGTAGCTTGAAGGATGGCCGCGTGGAGAGCTTGACGTTTCGTGACTGAGTCTCTTCCAGGACAAGAAAAGGGCCTATTCACGAATATCAGTGTTTTCTTTTCCTTTTTTTTTTTTTTTTTTTTTTTTTTGGCTTTTTTGGTTTTTTGGCTTTAAGTGCTGCTCCAAGGGGAAAAACAGTTTCAAGACTTTAATTTCTTGGGAAGAGGTGCTGGTTGAGGAGCAGCGTTCCCAGGGAGGAGCCACAGCAGCCGGCAGGTGACGGGTGGTCCACGTGTTCCGGGAGGAAAACGGAGAAGCAGAGTCCTTTGCGGTTTCTCAGACCAGAGCGAGACCCAAAACGCAGAGGAAGGTCACTGTTGCTCCGAGATTCATACTTGCTATGAATTACATTGCTGACTTCACACCCAGAGAAGCACCTTCCTTCTTTTAGGTGGAATATTTATTTTTTTGTAAGTTATACCATTCTTCGACATTAGATAAACCAAGTTTTTCTTGGGGATCTTTTTCTAATGACACTGGAAACATGAACATTTGCAATAATTTACAGTAAAAAAAAATACTTTGTTTCTTACTGAACAATTGTTCTGTTTTCTTTGGGGTGTTAGCAGAGTGTTCTGCCGTGTCCTTCAGAGTCAGGACGGGTAACCCTCTTGCCTGCTTCTGTTCTTTCTCTTTGGCAAACCCATTGTCTCCAGTGGGAGCCCTTGTTCGGGAACGGGACCTGAGGGGTGAAGAAGCAGGCGGGGTTTAGTGGGGAGTCAGCCTGGCCCGGTGGACAGAGCCTGGGCTTGAACCCTGCCTTTGCGGTTTGCTAATAACTGTGTGACTTCGCATACGTCGCTGGACATCGGTGCCCCCGCTGCGTGTGTTACATAGGCCTGATCGTACCTGTCCTGCAGGGTTGTTGTGGCGATGAGCAATGGCATGTTGGTGGCACACACGACCTTAGTCATGTAAGACACAAGCCAGGCCAAAGTCCCACGTGGCTAAAATTAACCGAGAAAATCCCTTTGTGTCAGCTAGGCCAGGCTATGCTGTGAGAGCAAATTAGTGCTGATCTCTTGGGAAAGGGAACGTCAGGTTAATTTCTCACTCGTGCATTCTTTGATGACCATCAGATGCCTCTCTCGGGTCCCTGTCTTCCCTGCAGCGGCAGAGAGACCTAGGCTATTACGGTCTTAGAGCATCAGCTCCCAAGGGCCAGCTTCCGGAGGTTGGCACTGCAGGGCAGGGGAAAGCGGGCACAGGATGATGCATCTGTGTTCTTCATGCCCCAAACCGGAAGCGACACAAGTCCGTTCCACTCAGCCCATGGGCCAGAGTCAGTCACATGGCCCCAGCCCCAGCACAAAGGAAGCTGGGAGATGCAGGGGTGCGTAAGGAAGGGCAGTACCTCCCCATGTGGTCGTTCCGTGGTTTCTGAGTTGTGGCTTGCAGGGAAATGAGGCTGGCGTGTTCGGTGTCTTCAGTTTGAAGAACCAGCTGTGTTTGGGGAGCAAGCCTGGGCTGCACCCTGAAACCAGGCCCCAAGTAATGGCACAGAGCAGGCATCCTGGCCCTGCCAGGCTGCCCTCCAACAGTGCTTTGTGTCGCCTGGAGCGTGAACGTGTTCAGCAGAGAGGAGCTGGTCAGCTTATTCCCCTGAGAAGGGAAGTATTTGGATGTGCCACATGGGGGGGTCAGGTCAGTTTTAGAGGTGGGGTCCCAAGTCAGGTCATAACCAGGTGTCCCAAGTGGGCAACCTGGTGAGTTCCTGTGGGTGTGCGCTGTGGGGTGACCGGTCCTCAGGAGGCTCGTGGGCCTGGGTTCAAGCTCTCGCTCCTTCCTGAAGAGGCCACATGCAGCCTTAGTCTCAGAGGGGGTGGCGTCAAAAGCCCTGAGGCTGGGGCAGGGGTGCCTGCTCCCCCACTCGTCCAGGTAAGTGCATCTGTGCTGTGCAAGGAGTAAGGGGGACCTCTCCTGTGTGCCAGGCCCTAGGCTTGGTGCTTAGCCTTGCTCCCGTGGGAGGGGGACCCCAGGCCAGAGGGGAGCGGGGACCTGGAGTGATGCTTCCCATGTGGGTCCTACAGCACCTTCTAGCAAAGCACTCAGAATCTGACCACTTCTCAGCCCTCTGGTGGCTGCCATGTGGGTCCCTCCCTCGTGCCCGTGACAGCCACCTCAGCGATTTCCCTGCTGCCCTGGCCACCCTCTCCTCTCCTCCCCCGCTGTATAGTCTGTTCTCCACCCAGCAACATCGTGTGCCTTTAAAAACCCCTCCATCCCAACCCTCCAGTGGTCCCCACCTCTGGCAGCAGCCAGCTACCCTCCACAACCTGGCTTCCCGTGACCTCTGCCCTGAGCTCCCCTCCAGCCACCTCGAAGGCCCCTCCAGCCACAAGGCCTCTCTGCCGCCCTTCCAGCATGCGGGGCACTGTCCCGCCCTCGGGTCTTCCCTCTTCCCCAGACATTAGCATGGCTGGTCGCTCCCATTTCTTTCACAGTGGCAGCTCACGGAGAGCAAGGCTCTGATCGGTTTACTCCTTAATGAATGCCCTCCCCTAGCACATCACTCAAGGCCAACGACAGACTGAGCTCTCTGTGCTGGGCCCTGGGACCTGTGTGACATCTTCAGGGCCTCTAGAACGTACCTTTCAGGAGCTGCAGTTTCTTCACTGGTACAGCTGGGATCCTCGCGTCCGCCTGGCCAGGTAGGTGCAAGGAAGGAAGCCGATCCAGGTAAAGCACCCAGCACCACGCCTGGCCCTCAGGACCCCGTCCTACATGTTGATGCCTTTCATTCATTTGTCCACCTATCCATCCATCAGTCTGTCCGTCCGTCCATCCATCCATTCGTCCCTGCAGTCGTCCTTTATCGAACACTCCCTCATGCTATGTGCCGTGCCGGGTACTGGGAGTCACAGTGAACACATGGGAACAAATCCCTTGTTTCAAGAGGGAAAAGACCCATTCCTTCCCTTCCTGGGGAAGATGCCCGAGTGGAATTCAGCTGTCCGCGAGCTGATGTTCCAGAGCTGAAGATGTGTGCGTGTAGCAGGTTAGGATGTGGGCTCTGGATCCCTGCTTACGCTCTGTGTGCATTTTCTTGTCTGTAAAAGGGACCTCATGAAAGTGTCCTAGTCAGCTGATCACCACGGTGCCTTCCTTCCCCCATTTTAGGGATTCCCCGAAAGCCTGTGGCGGGCGTTGGGGCAGGGCTTGGTGAGCGTTTGCTGTGACGCGAGGGGACACAGGAGGGTAAAGGGCCGACCGAGCCAGGCACTGAGCCCAGGTCTGAACGTGGCTCTCCCTGCAGGTGTTGCCCCCCGAGCCCGTGGCACGGTGTCTGGGGAGCTGTGCTGTGCGCTCCTTGGTACCCTCCTCGGTGCTGCTCCCATGGCACACACACCACTCTGTCCCTGAGAGAGGCCCTGGTGGCCCTTGAATGACCCTGAGTGCATTGGCCAAACACACAGCAGCTGCCACTTTGGCCTGCGGTCACCCTGCCTGGATGTCAGGGGCCCCGCTCCAAGCAAAGTACTGCATCTTGTTCCCTCCTGTCCTTCCACGCTGGGCAGCACCCCCACACGATGCCTTGGGCTATAAATAGACCCAGGACAGACCTCCCCCCAACCCCGGGCACTCACCAGCTGGGTGGCCTTGGCAGGTCCTGTGAACTCTCTGGGCCTCATTTTCCACATGGCCAAAACAGAGTTGGTAGGTACTAGCCATGGTGGGGCCGGCCCTCTGGAGGCAGGACCGGGGGCAGGCAAGGGATGCAGCCCTCTGACCCCACTTGGCAGGCGTCCGAATGAGCCACTGGCCACACCTTGGCAGAGGGACGTAGAAGCTGCCATTGGATCGAGATTTCATTTCCTCTGGGCTGAAAACCCTACCCTGGCTGGACCAGCAGAAAGTCCCCGTGACTTGGCTGGGACAGGGTGGTGGGGGGCGTTCACAGGCCCTTCCGGACGCACCCACAACAGCCACTGTCCATGTATCTGGATGACCGCTGGGCTGGGTGAGCCCGGTGCCTCTCAGCTGTGTGGCTGGTCCCCCAGGGGACACTTGGCAGCTCTGGAGTTCTCTTCGTCACACCTGGAGGGGACAGTGCTTTGGCATCGAGTGACAAGAGACCAGGGATGCTGCTGAACGTCCCACAGCGCACGACCCAGAATTACCAGCCCCACTTCAATAGCGATCGGTTAAAGAAACATCCCGGCGTGTACGGCCTCTGCCCCACAGAGGACCCAAGGAGGGCCTCCAACAGAACAGCACTGACACAAACGGTGGAAGTTGATTGAGCCCGTGCTTTGGGCCCAGCTCAGCTCAGAGCACTTCCACGTACTAACTTTGTCCCTGCAGCGACGTCATGAGGTCACGGAAGAACCCTGGGCTGCCGGAAAGTTCATCTGAGGCGCAGACCCATTTCTCATGCCGCCCTTCACCTCTGTGTGTCCGCGTGACCTCAGGCTTGGCTGTCTTAGACTCTGTCCCTCTTGCCCCACACCTGCTGCCAGCTTTAGCCACACTGTATTAGGTTCCCAACTGCTGAGGGAAATAGGCCCGAGCCCCATGGTGCGTGGTGCTGGTCCTGGCCCTGGACGGAAGCAAGCCTGGCCCATCTCCGCCGTGGACCTTGGGCTTCCAACGGTCTCCCGGAGACACTCTGGTTGGTTCCCCTGCTGCGGGCCTCCCCCGACCCCGCCACTCTGGCCCACCCCAAAAGCTGGAATTTGGTCTTTCACACACATGAAAGGTGTACCCTGAGCAAATTTTCTCCGTGGGGGACCCCACAGTCCTTGGCTCCGCCAGTCCTGTTTTTGGCACAGAATGTGCTAGTGCTGGGGGCAGGCCTGTTCTTGGTGCTGGGGGCGGTGGCCTGTGTGTTGGTTCAGACAAGATGCTCCTTGGGGCTCATCTACAAAGGGGGAGGAACCGCAGCAGGAGGTGTGGAATTTTCTGGAATCCTGTGGGGAGCTTTAAAAATACATAACGGGGGCGCTGGGTAGCTCAGTGCGTTAAAGCCTCTGCCATCGGCTCAGGTCATGATCCCAGGATCCTGGGATCGAGTCTTGCATCGGGTTCTCTGCTCAGCAGGGAGGCTGTTTCCCTTCCTCTCTCTCTGCCTGCCTCTCTGCCTACTTGTGATCTCTGTCAAATAAATAAATAAAATCTTAAAAAAAAATAACAGAATGGAGAGTGCATCACCGCGTGGTTGCGGCTGGGAGGAAGGCGGGTGTGGTCATGATATGGCGACCAGAGCGGTCCTGGTGGTACTAGACATATTCACCAGCCCAACCGGTGGTGGTGAGGCTGGAGCCTGCACAGAAACACGTGTGACACGCGCAGACATGCACACATGTGCATAAATACAAGTAAAAGTGGGAAAATCTGACCAGAATCAATCAGTGGTACCAATGTCCATATTTTGGTTATGATGTCATACTGTTGTTTTCCAAGATG
The DNA here is from genome assembly GCF_002288905.1 of Enhydra lutris kenyoni. NCBI lineage: Eukaryota > Metazoa > Chordata > Mammalia > Carnivora > Mustelidae > Enhydra > Enhydra lutris. Next base: position 3,104,411 of record NW_019154129.1, on the reverse strand, counting down.
ATGTTATTCGGGGAAACAGAGTAAAGCTACCCGGGAACTTTCTGGATTACTTCTTACAATGGCTTGTCCATCTATAACCATCTCAAAATAAAGGGGGTAATTTGTAAAAAAGCACATGCTCCATTGCCCCAGCCCAGTCCCGGGGATGGTGATTTTCAGCATCCGGCGGGGAGCCCTGGCACGGGTGGGTTTTTGAGTCTCTCAGGTGAGGCCCCCAGGCAGCCAGCGTGGAGAGCCACGGGCCACTTCAGCTCCGGGGTGGACGGGGCCAGATGAGCCCTGATCAGACCGACCCAGGCGTTCCTGTGTCCTCCTGGGTCTGTGACGACTGGTTGCTTTCTCTGCCATTTTCCTCCCAGAGAGCAGAAGGGTCTAGACCCAACCCTGTGGTGCCATTGATGGCCCCTGGGTCACGTGTACCCCCAGGGCACAGCAGTCTCTCTGGGCAGGTACGATGAGGCGAGGGTTGAGGGCTCAGACCAGGCCCGATTCCTGCGCCAGCCTATAAAACAGGCCCTGCTGGGCCAGCAGCTGGGTCGGGCTGCCGCTCTCCGCCAGCTGCCCCTTATCCATGACCAGCACCCTGCAGGGGTAGAGAGAAACGAGCCACTCTTACCAGCCCAGTCAGCCCTGGGCACTCTGACACCGAAAGCCCAGTGTGTCTGCCCAGGTCGAGTCTGGCCCTCCCTGCGGTTTCCTGATGCTGACGAGCAGAGTGGAAGCCTCTGCTGGGCCCGAGTCCTGGGCCTCCTCCCTCCCCTCTCCTCCCCTCCCAGCATCAGTTTCACCTCCTGTAGTGTGCACACTCGCTAACCACTCCAGCTCTGAACCCCGCTGCCTTCCTCTGCTGCTGCGGGGGTGGCGGGGGCCGGGGGCGGGAGAGGGCAGCGTACCTGGCGCAGTCCATCACAGAGCGCAGGCGGTGGGCGATGAGCAGCACCGTGCACCGAGCGAACCAGCTGCCCAGGGCCGCCTGCATCTGCAGCTCCGTGCCCGGGTCCACGGCGGCCATGGCCTCATCCAGAATGAGGATCCGGGTTTTCCGGAGAAGGGCCCGTGCCAGACACAGGAGCTGCTTCTGGCCCACGCTGGGAAAGAGTGGGAGGGTCAGGCTGGACACTGGTGTGCCTGCACATCAGGATCGGCGGGGTCTGCCCACAGATGGGGTTCCCCCGACAGCCACAGGAGTTGAGGGGATGGTGTGTGCCCACGCACGTCTATGCGTGCGGTCGGTCTCCGGTCCACAGAGATGGGAGGGATCCCCGTCCTGCCATTTTTGAGCACAGTGACCCGAGGCGAGACATTCAAACCCCGGTGCCTCAGTTTCCCTAGCAGTGAAATGACTATTTCTATTTGTACCCTGGGGTCTTCACCCTGTGCCGGACACACAAGCAAGTGCCTGTGCACGGTCACTTCTCACAATGACCTCCAAGGTGGCTACTGTATTAATGAGTCGTATGACTACCGAGGGTTTAAGGACAACTTAAGGCCCATAGAAGTGTTCAGCAGTGTGCTTGCCACAGAGAAGGCCCTCGGCACCTGCGGGCTTCTCCTCCTCTAGTTACCAACAGGGAAGTTGCAGCTCGAGGTCACACGGACTGTGAGACCCCTGACCCTCGCTCGAGACCCAAGGGTGTCCTGCAGTGCTCTGCTGCTTCTCATTGTGGAGCCTTCCAGCAGTGTCTCTGGGGGACCCCAGGCAAGCCTCAGGCCTCCTGTGCCAATTCTGCAAAATGGGTTTCTTATTTCTTTTAATTTTTTAAAAAAGATTTCTTTATTTAATTGACAGCCAGCGAGAGAGGAAACACAAGCAGGGGGAGTGGGAGAGGGAGAAGCAACCTTCCCACTGAGCAGGGAGCCCAACACAGGGCCCGACCCCAGGCCCCAGGGATCATGACCTGAGCCAAAGGAAGACATTCAACGACTCAGCCACCCAGGCACTCCCGCAAAATGGGCAAGTGCCTCTCTGAGGACTGTAGGGAAGAATTATGTTCCCTATATCTAGGCACTGTTTCAACAACTTGACTCAAAGAACTCCACCTGCTTACAGGAAGGAGATACTAACTGTAATTCCCATTTTACAGATAAGGAAGGTGAGGCCCAGAAGATTAACTTGCCCAGGGTCCCAGAGCTGCTAACTGGGACATGTCTAAACACGTGGGAACCAAGCTACACCACTTCCTCTGTGTCTGGAAACTATTACCACCCCTAGTCCCTCACGCTAACACCAGCGGGGGCAGATGGGTTTCAGAATCCAGAACATCTTAGCCCCCCCACCAATTTTATTTATTTGAGAGCAAGAGAGTAAGGGGGGGGGCAGAGAGAGAGAAAGAATCTCAAGTAGATACTCTGCTGAGCACAGAACCCTATGCATGGCTCGATTTCATGACCCCAAGATCATGACCTGAGCCAAAATCAAAAGTCTGATGCTTAACCGACTGAGACACCCAGGCGCCCCCAGAGTATCTTGATTTTGAAAAAAGCACACACCCGTACTCCTGACGACAGCATTATTCACAACAGCCGAAAGGTGGAACCAACCCAAGTATCCATCAGTGAATGAATGGATAAGAAAAATGGGGTCTCTACAGTGGAACATCATTCAGCCTTAAAAAGGAGGGAAGTTCTGACACCTGCTACAATGTGGAGAACACTATTCTGAGCGAAATAAGCCAGCCACTTAACTGAGGTACCCAGAGTAGCCAAGTTCCTAGAAACGAAGCAGAATGGCGGTTGCCGCGTGCTGAGGGCTGGGGAAAACAGAATTGCTTCTTTAATGGGTAGAAGGCTTCAGTTTTGCGAGATGACAGAGTTCTGGAAATGGGTTGCACAGTGGAGGGGATGTACTCAAGACGACCAACCGTATGTTAAAAGGTGGTAAAGATGCTAAATTGTATGTGTATTTTACCACAATTAAAATTTCTTTAGAAAGACATAGGCCAGGGCCTCTTGATTTGGACTCAAGTCATGATCTCAGGGTCATGAAATTGAGCCCCATGTCGGGCTCTGCACTGGGCATGGGGCCTGCTTGAGATTCTCTCTCTCCCTCTGCCTCTCCTATCCCCACTCGCACGCCTGCTTGAGATTCTCTCTCTCCCTCTGCCTCTCCTATCCCCACTCGCACGCACTCTCTCTCTCAAAAAAATAAGAAAAAGCATCTACCATATGTTTACTCAATACCCCAGTGCGCATGGGGTTAGCCCCTATATCAAACACATTACCTTTGCGGCAAAAGAAATGCTGAGTGGGATAAAGAAAGACCGTAAGTGGGTAAAGGTTGGGTTTTGTCCCCAGATACATGTAGGAACTGAATTTAGGGAAAAGAAACTGGCTACTTAGAGACTGTTGGTATCTGGGATTGCTGAGTGAAGGGATTCGTACTGTAAGGACTGACTGGGGCGGGTAGTCCTACGGGGGAGGCGGGTTGCCAGGGCGTATTATCCCAGGCTGAGGCAGTGGGGGGAGCCTTGGCCACACCTGCTGCTCCCCCAGCAACTCCCAGGTCCTGAGGGGTGCGGGGCAAGCCTACCTCAGGTTGTGGCCTCGCTCGGCACACTCATACTGCAGCTGGCCCGGGAGGCTGGCCACCACGGCTCTGAGCTGCACCGTCTCCAAGGCCTCCCAGATGGCTTCATCTGTGTGCTCACTCAGCACGTCCAGGTTCGTCCGCAGAGAGCCGGGGAACAGGGTGGAGTCCTGGCCAGAAGGGGCAGTGGCTCAGAGCGGGGCCCGGCCATGCCTCTCACCTCCGCCCACCCCGTTCCCCCAGACCTCACCTGGGGGATGATGGTGATCCTGGACCGCAGCGTGTGCAACCCCACATGGGCAATGGGGACCCCGTCGATCCAGATCCCCCCCTCGGCTGCCTCCAGGAGCCGCACGAGGCCCCCGGCCAGGGAGGACTTCCCGGCGCCCGTCCTGCCAACAATGCCCACCTGTCGGGGGATGGGAGGCAAAGCTCGTTCTGGCCAGGCCTGGCAGACCATGGGCTGAAGGGCCCCTAAACATCTGTGTAAGGTGTTTCCCCTGCATCCAAGATCCATCCGTCTGTCCATCATCCTTTGAGCACCCGTCCTTCCATCTGTCCCTCTGTCCTCTCATCTGATTACCTTTCCATATACCCATCCCATTCTATCCAACCTTCTTTCTGGACATCATTCCCTTCCCCTCATCTCTCCCATCTTTCCCGCTCTACCCCCGCCCTTCCGTTTCTCCCTCCTTCCACCCTCACCCATCCTTCCATCGCCATCTCAACCTATATCTATCCCGTCCTTCATCCATTCTCCCTCCCAGCCCAGCCATAGCTCATCCGTCCATCCATCTGCCCATCATTGTATCTGCCTCCCCCCCATCCTTCCTCAGTGTTCACTGCTGCATTCCCAACACCTGACACTCGATGGAGGTTTGGCACGATTTAAGAAGTGAATGACACATGTCACCCATCATGGGACAGGCACTGTTCTAGCCACCAGGAATAGAGGAAATAGGATCTCGGAACTCGATCTCCCCGCCGTGCTCCAAAGAGCTCCTTGTGTGGTCTGGGAGATAGTACAACTGAGTATGCTTCATTTGAATACAGAGGAATGAACAAGCCCCCTCTATAATCAGACTCGGGGCCTGAAGTTGCCTGGGATGGGGGAGGTGAACAGGGTAACCAGGGAAGGCTTCATGGTGGAGGGATTCTTGAGTGGCATTTTGAGGGATGAAACGAGTAGGAGTTTGGGGAGGGGGATGATTCCATGTCAACCACACTAAGTGCTAGACTGTCGACTCCCCAAGGGCAGCACCGGGTGCCCACCTGGCCTGCTGAGGCAGCTGACCCACCGTGTTGGCTAAGTCCCAGCAGGGCAATGCACAGAGACTTGGGCCCGGCCTTGAATGCCAAGCTCAGGAGTTTGGGCTTTTCTCTAAGGGAAGGTGGGAGCAGAAAGCAGGTCTCAAGCAGGGGAATGACACAGCCAAATAAAGATCACAGGAAAACAGACTAGAGGTACTGAAATGGGAGGCTGGGGGCTCAGGGGCCTAGAGCCGTCCGGGGGGAGGCAGGAAGGAAGTACAACTGGGTGAGGAGTCCATGGGACTAAGCGCCTGTAAAATGGGATAATCCTAGCACTTCTGCATGGGGCTGTCACAGTAAAACTGCAAATGGCAATAAAACCATTGTTAAACCTTTCTGCAGTATTGGCGATGTCCCAGGCCCTGTCCAGACAGCGTCCGGGTATTAACTCAGTTAAACTTCACAACAGCTCTATATTGATACTATGATTTCCATTTTAAAGATGGAAAAACTGAGATCAAGACATGAAGTGACTTGCCCAAGGTCAGCCATGGCAAAGCCAGGAACTGAGGTCAGGCAAACTGGATAAGGCACATGGAGCATTCAGCCCCCTACCCCAGCACATAGTAGGTGTTCAACTAAAGTCACAAGCAAAAAGAAAGGAGGGAGTCGGGGAGATGCCTCTTGGTTGGGACACCAAGGTGGGCGGGTGTCCCGAGACACCAAGATGGCGGCAGGTTTGGGCGAGAGTGTAAGTTCAGTTAGGGGGTGATAATGCATAGATAAGGGGAGCTGAAGCGGAGTGCGGGGGCGGCAGTGCTTGCCCTGGGCTTGGCCTCCATGAGGAGGAGGATGTGGGAGAGCTGCTCACCTTCTCTCCAGCATGGATCTTGAAGGACACACCCCGGACAGCCAGTGGGAGCTCAGGATGGTATCTCAGCCCAAAGTTCCGGAACTCGATCTCCCCGCCGTGAGGCCAGGGGGACCAGGTGGCACAGGTGGGCAGCCTCCAGGGTGCCTGGGGCAGGAGGGGACACAGGATCAGAGGAGCCTCTCTCCGAGGTGTCTCATGAAGTGGCCCACCTCTTTGAGGTTCAGTTTCCCTTTCTGCAAAATCGGTATATTTACTCTCTTTTATAGGTTGTAGGGGATATGGAACAAAATAGTATCTGGAATTATAAAAATAATGCTGGCACTGGCTATTATCATTATTAGCCACTATTAATTGTCAGATGATACCTTCTCTTCCTCTAGAAGGGGTAGACACTCCCCTTCGTCTTTGGGAGGAGGGTGAGATTGCACAGTAGGGGTCATTAAGCAGCTGCTGGCTCTTCCTGGGACCTTGACAGGGCCTGCCACCCCCGGAGGCCCCGAGGAGCAGTGGGCCCGTATGGAGTGGCTACAGTGTGCTTGGCCCGCAGTCCTTCCCCGTGGGGTCTCCCACACCCCTCCCGGCACACCTGCCCTTGTCCCTCCCCGGAGCGGATCCTGTGTTACTCTAAATTCGCTGGGAAGCCTCTGTGACGTTGCTAGCACACTGTTGTTACGGCGCTGTCCCAAAGCTGTTCCTTATGGTCCCCTGTCACCCAGAATGACCTGCTTTGCCCAAGTGAAGAAGCACAGGAACCAGGATATGTCCCAGCCCCGGTCCCTCTGCTCTTAAGCATTCCTGCTGCGCTGACTGCACCTCCAGCCTTCGGTGCTCAGGGCTGTCATGCCTGGAGTGGATCTAGACTCCGGCCCGCACCCCGGTCCCCCGTCCTCCACTGCCACCTCCTTGGGCGTCCGGTCATAGTCCTTCATCCGCTCCACCGACACGATGCTGCTCTCCAGGTCCGTCCAGCTGCGAACAGCCCACTGTAGCGTCTGGGTCATCTGGTGGGAGAAGACACCACAGGCCGGCTTCAGTGAGACCACCCCACAGGCTCGCCTCAGCCCCCGCCCCGAAGACAGTCCCCCAGGTCCTGGGGCAGACAAGGGGATGGGGTTTGACTGCAGCTGCCAGGACCCCCCTCTTCCTTCAGTAGAACTGCAGTATCCTTAGTAGGAAGGAGCTTGTCTAACCCATCTTGACGCAGGTGGGGAGACAGGACCAGAGAGGGTGTGTGGCCCTCCCAAGGACACACAGCAGGACCTGGGCTCACTGACTTGCGTTCTGTGATGTTTCTAGCCTTATTTGCCATCATTTTGCCTTGCTGTAAAATGAGGATAGTAAGAATATCCCTGCTGGGCTTGTGGGCGGAGTTAAATGAGTTAATATTTGTCATGCTGTTAGAACAATGCTTCATTCATAAGAAATGCTACTTAGATATGTATATTTTTCCTCCACAGATAGGATCTGACATTAAATATTGTTATTAATAGTTAAAATTTAGCGAGGTACTACATATATATAATATATGTATATTATATATATATTCGTTTTTTCTATATACCTTATCTCAACTAGTCTTTATAAGGTATGAAGAGATGACTGCCCCATTTTTCAGATGAGCACACTGAGGCTCTGTGAGGGGAGACTCTGGCCCAAGGTCCAGGATGGTCCCCCAGCTGCATTTTCCTCACGGGTTGGCACTCTGTTCCTTGAAGGTCCCACTGGCAGGGGTCTGTCAGTCTCGGGTGTTGGGAGTACCTGGAGGGCGGCGGACACGGAGAAGCCCACGAGGCCAGCGCTGAGGTGCGCCTTGCTAAGCACGGCACACGTGGTGGCCGCCAACACCAGCACCTTCCCCAGCAGCTCCAGGTTGACAACCAGCCACCTGCGAGGGGAGGCAGGGAAGAGCCGGCTCAGCAGGGGACCCTCTCTGCGGGACTTGCTTCTCTGGGCACAGGGCCTCATCATCGTGCCAGCTTGAGTCCCATAGGGGTCCCCAGCCATGGTCCCCTGCACACCCCAGGCCCCACCCAAGCTCGGTGGGTGGGGGAGGTGGATGACCTCCTGTCTCTTCTATGCCCCGCCCAGAGCCTGGCACACCGTAAGTGCTCAAGTCAAGTGTTGCCATGGTGCCAACCTTCTGCCTGGGGTGTGCCTGGCCATATCCCTTCCTTGTGCTCCCCCTGTCTGAACCCAACCCCCCTTTTATCTTCGTGCTCATGTTGGGTTGAACGTTGCCTCCTCCAGTTCTCCTGGCCTGTTCCTCCCCTTTCTCTCTCATATGTAACTGATAACTTCATAGCAGTTACCACCCTTTATAAGAAAACTATTTACTCAGTCCTCGACCATCAGTCTCCATCACCAGATCATAAGCTTGGCGCAGGCAATGGCTTTGTCTTGGTCATGACTGTGTCCCCAGCACCTTAGCACAGGGCCCAGCACTTAGTAGGGGCTCAGTGACTAATATATTGAGTGGATGAATAAATATGCAACCCCTCCTACTGGATTCCTACTCTCCCATTCATCCAACAAGCACATATTAAGCCCCGACTGGACGCCATGCATGCTAGAGGTGCTGGGGACACAGTTTTGAAACCCTTGTCTTCAGGGAGCTCTGGGCTTTACTACATATAGTATCTTGTTCTCCAAACAACCCCACAAAATGGGGTTGTCCCCATTTGACAGGTGAGGACACTAAGGCTCAGAAGAGTTAGGTATGTGACCAAATACACACACGTAACAAGTCTTTGAAGCCACATTGCCCTGACCAATACCAGAAAGCATGCATCTTTCCCAACAGGTCATGGATTTGCAAGGGAGCAGCCCAACAAATGAGTAAGTAACCGGCTTCCTAGACGGCTGACCTTGAGACAGTCCCTGTGTTTCTTTAAATGCCAGTTTAGCCGTCTGTGGAATGAGGTAACATCTGGCTCCTTACAGTTGAGAAGAATCAGTGAGATGTGTCATATGTGACACGGAAATCACTGGGCCTTCCACATAGTAGGTGCTTTCTAAATGTTCAGAAGGGCTTTCCCCGCTAGGCTAGGATCCTGGGAAGACTCAGACAGATCACCCAGAAGGCATATGGGAGTGAGACACTGCCCACAGCCACACGGCCTGAGTCGCAGCTGGCCAGGGACCCAGGGCACAAAGGGGAAAGGAATTCACATTTACTGAGTGCCTACTGTGTGCCTGGCCCTCTCCACACTATGGCACCTGGATTCAAAGCCTGAGTCCACCACATACTGGCTGTGCACCCCTGGGCAAATTCCTAAATCTCTCTGTGCCTGAGGTTCACCATCTCTGGAACAGTCTCTGCCTGGTGAGTTATTAGGACTAAGTGAATAGATCCGTGTACAGTGCCCAGAACCCCGTAGGGCATGCAGGAAGCTTGTTACAAGTACTAGCTGAGTGTATTTACAAAATCCCGATAGCCACCCTATGAAAGCCGTCCCGCTCTGACAAATGAGGCTCAGAGAGGTATGTAACTTGCCCAAGATCGCCCAGCTAGGAAGTTGCAGAGATGGGATAAGAGCCCATGCCTGTCTGTGCTCTCAAAGCCTACGTTCCTGAAAGGAGGCTGAGGATGCTTCTGTAGCTGCTCCGTGGAGCCATGGAGGCCAGTCCAGGGGCCTGGCCACAGAGGCGTCTTCCCTTTGGCTGACATGTCTTCCCCCTACCTGCCTGCTCCCGGCATGTCTACAGGCCACGTTCCATCTGCTCATGGCACGAACCAAGGGCCCCCATGGGATGTAGCCTCAGTTTTATCCCTGCCAAGTGGGCAAGCCACTTGGTCTCTCTGGCCACACACTATGACCCTCAGTCTCACTCATCTGGGTACCCAGATGGAGTACTATTCTTCTCTTCCCCCAGGCTCTTCTTACCTCTCGGCCACCAGCCGTGGGAAAGTGACTCTCTGGCTCTCGTCCACGTATGCGTCATTCTGAGCCACAAAGGGGCACTGGGCCTGGAAGGCTCTGACCACTGCACTGCCCTGGAAGGTCTCGGCCACATGGGAACACACGCACGAGTGCCTGGCTGACTCCAGGCGTCTGAGCTGGCAGAGGCTGGCCGCATATAGACTCTGCAGTGGGACAGGTGTGGAGGAGAAAAGTCACCGACACAGCAGCACAGGGGAGCCTCAATGACACACTTTCCGACCAGGCTCCGCTACCAGCTTGTTCTGTGACCTTGGGCTAGTTGCTTTCCCTCTCTGGGCTCCCAAATCCTTGCAGAATCAGAATTACATGCGTTCTTTTCCCGGGAAGCTCACCCTCCCGTGGCCCAGCCCAGAGCGAGTAAATCAGAATCTCTGGTGGGGTCCCCTTGGCCTTGATATGTTTTAAATAAAACCTTCTGGGTGATTCTCATGCACAGCCAGGACTAAGAAATCCCTCCTCTGGTGTGACTGTCTCATTCCCAGCTCTGAGGCCCCCTTCTTTACTTAGGGCCAGTCGTTTTTGGAACAAAACCATAAAGGACACGGAAGGTAGGTGGCCAAGTGCAACTCACTCCCTTAGCTGGAGCTCCCGTGCCAGGTGCCGGGAACCTAACAACACACAAATAACAAGACCGTTATTTGGTGTGAGTTGCCGTTTGCACACAGGCCAGGAGGCTGTGCATGGGCTGAACACCCAAGCTGGGTGCTAGGCTCTTTACAAACAGCATTTACTAAGAGGAGGTGGACATTCGTGGGCTTCACGGTTTATAGACGAGAATGCCTAGGGCCCAGAGGGATAAAGCAGCTGCTTCGGGTCTCTGTGGCAAGTAAGTGGCAGGGCCCGGATTCAGACCCACCTCCACCTGCCCCCAAGGCTCTCCCTCCCCAAGTTAAGAGGACAGAGAGACCACAGCAGTGGCTGTGGCTTTTGTCCTAGGACCATAGCTTTTTTCCTACTCTATTTCTGATTTCCTGGGGTGGAGGGTGAGCTTCCCTCACAGTATCTGCATCAGTAGGTCCTGGATGGGGCCCGAGAATGTGAGTTTCTAAATAGCTCCCAGCTGGCACTGATGCCGTGGGTCTGAGACCACACTTGGAGACCCATGGAGTGAGGATGGAGACAGGGACAGCGTCTTGGTGACCGCTGGCCCACTGCACTTCAGGAACGTAAGCCATTAGATTCTGTCCTCTTGTTCCAAGCTAAGGAGGCAACTGCTCAGGCAACAGCAAGAGTCAACCCTAATATGACGGCCTTCGAGAACTTGCTATGTCTTCTTGGTTTCTAGATCACTGGGAAAGATCAAGCTGATTCCAGCAGCAGCACGATGTGATGTGAGCTACTGAGAACCTGGAGGGGGACGTCTGGGAGATGGAGATGAGTAAAAAGTGTTGGAAACACATTGTGGTTTCTCTGCCTCTGGCAGTTCTTCTAGGGACGGTCCCCAGATGCCCACTGGACAGAAGCTCCCACCCAGAATCCGGCTCAGAGACAGGGGACTGGCTGAGGTGACTTGGGCTGGCCCTGGGAACCTCCTTAGTCTCTTCCTACCTGAAGCCCAGTGTAGAGGGCCACCAGCGGCAGGATGGCCACAGCTGCAAGCGGGGTGGCCACCATAATCGCCAGAATGGCCTCCAGGAGTCCAAAACCATAAATCAGCAAGGACCGGACTTTGTCTGGGATGTCCACATCGACTGTGTCTGTCTCCTTGGAGAAGTGGTTCAGCAGGTTCCCGAGGGTGGTCCGCTCAAAGAAGCCAATGGGAGATGGCACCACATCCCACAGAAGTCTCCGGAAAAGCAGGCTGGATGCCCGGATCCCCGCTAGGAGCACCATGGCCACAGAGGCAAACAGCCCAAGGGCTGGCGGGGAGAGAGAGAGAGGGTGTCAGAGCATGAGAGCTGAGACTGCCTCCAACCACCCCATGGTGGCCATCTTCTGTTTCGACCACCTCCACAATCCCTTGATGGAACCACGCTGTAGCGGGCCGAATAGTGCGCCTCCCCACCCTGCAAACTCAAGTCCCCCAGGAACCTCGGAATGGAACCTTATTTGGGAATAGGATCTTTGGAGATGTTTTCAGTGAAAGATCTTGAGATGATACCACTCTGGACGTAGGGTGGGTTCTAAATCCAGCGACTAATATCGTTACGAGAAGAGAAGACAACCAGAGGCACGGTGAGGGCACGTGAAGACAGGCACAGACACTACAAGCCAAGGACTGCTGGCCCCCAGCAGAAGTGGGAGAGAGGGTGGGACCGATGCTCCATCAGAGCCTCTGAGAAGAACCAGTCCTGCGGAGAGCTCGGCTGTGGGCTTCTGGCTTCAGGACTCTGAGAGATACATTTCTATTGTTCTGAGCTACCAAGTTTGTGGTAATTTCTGTCAGCTGTAGGAAACTAACCTAACCCCTTCCTCCTAATGCTGATCTGTGTGCTCGGGATATCACTCACGTCCCTCCCCATCGCTGAGGTGAGGCAGACTTTACCCCCAGCCAATCCAAACACCATGGTTGGTCTGTCCCTGCCCGAGTCCTCAGGTGCCCCTAACAACTGGGGGCCAAGATCCTGCATTTATTTGTTGATGACTCTGGTACAGGCTCTGGGGGCTCCAGGAGAGGAGGGAAGTGCCGTGTCCCCTATGACCCCAAGCCTTAGTGGATAGATGCAGGTCTGCCCTCGAGGCCAGGATGTTTGCACGAATGTTCAGGAAGGAGATGGTAAGCCATGGACAGGCAGACCAGGGATCCCTGAACACCTCGGAGGGGGCTGGGAGGATGGAGAGTGAGGAAGGCCAGCAAGGGGTACCTTGGAGGCAGCCTAGGAGCCCGAAGATCGAGCCCCGCAAAGCTGCCTGCGTCTGCCGCCCGTCCGCAGTGGGGTCGTCCGCCCACAGGCTCAGCCAGTAGCTGGAGCAGAAGGAGGCCACTTGCTGGCAGAGGAAGAGGAAGAGTACATAGAGGCAGAGTGGAGCCCCTACAGCCCGTAGGTAGGTCAGGTACATGGTGGCCTTCACCTGTAGCACATGGAGGGGAGATGGGGGCAGAGAGAGGCCCCGGGGGAAGGAAGGAAGGAAAGACCATGTGAGGCTCTCAAAACACATTGACAGGGCAGATGGAACCATGATGCAGACCTTATCCATCTTCTCTTGGTGTCTCCCACCTGGAGCACCATCTCTCCTTAAGGCCCCCACCTCGGCTCCAGACCCCCTTTGTCTGCAGAACCCTCAGAGGGCCAGTGGGAGCTGTAAAGGGGATGGGTGGTGGCACTTTCTGGCTTGGGAGTGATTTACTGAGCACATACTATAGGACAGGCATATGTCTCTGTCCCCATCGTAATTCCCACCAGACAGATAAGGAAACTGAAACATAAAGAGGTTTAGACCCTTGACTAAGGTTTAGCTGCCACAAATCTGACGTTCTTCACGTGGTTGTAAGCCAGAGTGAACTTCTGGAAACATTCAACCCAACCCCATCTTGCTGTTGCTGACCTGTTCATGGCTTTTTCTTGCTTTTAGAAGAAATTCCAAACTTCTAGTCTATCTCTCTAACCTTACTTCCTTCTATTTGCCGGTCTCATGGGATCCCCTTCTTTTCTCTGGCACCCTAAGCTCCTTCCCACACCAGAGCTTTGCACCTGCTGTTCCCTCTGCCTGGAATGCTCTCCCCCTGCTCTATCTGTGGCTGGTCCCCAACCCATTGCCCTTATTTATTTAATAGCATTTATCATTATCTGATACCACCTTGCTCAGTTGCCTGATTGCTGACTATCTCTCCCCACTAATAGGCAGTCTCCACCAGAGCAGAGACATCACCTGGCATGGAGTGGGGTTTCTGTACATGTTTTCTGGGTGGATGAGTGGGTGGATGGTTGGGTGGGAAAAAGGGTGATTGGGTGAATGGGTGAATGAATGGGCAGGCGGGTAGATGGGTGAACAAACAAATGAGTCTGTAGGTGAGTGGGTGCATAGGTGAGTGGATGGATGGATAGACAGATGGAAGATGGGTAGATGGATGGGTAGATGGCTGGATAAATGAATAGGTGGGAGGCTGGGTGAGATAGATGACTGAGGAGATGGGTAGGGGGATGGATGGGCGAGTAGGTTGGACAGGGTGGGTGGTGAATGGGTGGAAATGTAGAAGGACTGAGGAATGAATGAGTAGGCAGGCAGATGGATGGGTGGACACAGCGTCATAGAAGAAAAAAAATAGTTTAAGCTGCAAATTCTGACTGTCCTAGATTGAGTCCCAGGTTGGTGCCTTGCTCGCTAGACAAACACAAACTCTTTAAGACCTCAGTTTCCCATCTCTAAAATGGGACTATCATCTAATTCCAGGACAGGTTGAAAGCATTAAGAAATACGAAGTATCTGGAGTCTTACTTGGCACACAGCAGGCGTTCAATAAAGGGGAGTCACCCTGCTCCCACCCAGTGCTGTATCTATCAGATGGGAGGTCTTGAGCCCCAAGGGGTGGCGAGGCGGGGGAGGTGAGCACCATAACAGTGGACGCAGAGGGGAAGGAGCAGCTGGCGGTTACCCTGCCATTCTGCACGCTGTCCTCTGCTGTGGGCTGTCCTGCCCACTCGGGCTCATCTAGGACAGCCCCTGTCTGGGCCTCTGAGGTGGTACCATCCTTCCCAGGGACTAACTTCATGGACCTGCCACTGAGAGGAAAGGAGGACAAATCAGTTTTCCTGTCTAGGGGGGGTGTGTGCACCCAACCCTCAAGGCCACTGGTAGCACTCGCTGTGCTTAGCGCCACAGCGGACTCACCTGCCAGATCCACCCGTGGGCCTCTCACATCCAGCAGAGCCTCTGGGGTCCTTGGCCTCGGTCGTGAGTTCTGTTTCTGCAAGGTCAAAGGAGTCCTGTCACACGATAGGGGTCAGTACTCGGGTTCTGGGCGCTGGCTTTGACTCCCACTGGCTATATGGCATTCACTTGTCTGAGCACCTGTTTCCTCCCATCTGGCTCTTACAACTGCTCTCCATCCTCCCTGGGTTCTTCTAGGAACATTACTCCTTCAATCACTCATTCATTCATTCACTCAGCAGACATGATCACACACCTGCCACAGACTTGTGCCTGGAATGTTCTTTTCTGGTAACTACCCGCCAACCCCAGGAGTCACCTCCCCGAGAAAGGACCCTCCCTCCGACCATCCCCCAGGCCAGACAGGTTCCATCTCCAAGCTTCAGGACGGTGGCACTGTGAGTCAACACTTGGGATTTCTACTAGGGTGAGCCAGTGCTCACCAGATGTTTTCAGACAAGGCAGAGCCTGGGGCTGGGGCCCTGACTGTGTCCTTGCTTTGTCATTGTGGCGGGGGTCAGGGTGGGGGCAGTGTCCAGCCTACTCATGAAAAAGCACGTGCTCTGGAGCCAAGCCGCTTGGGTTCAGCACTACCCATTTAGAAGCCATGTAAGCCTGGGCTTGTTCCTTTACTCTGCACCTCGGTTTTCTCCTCTGTGAAATGGAGGTGAGACAGCCCTGACCTCACAGAGGCACTGAAATGATTCGATGAGCTCGAGCATGGGAGGAGCCACTCATTGTGGGCTCACATTGGTGGCTTCCCTTCTAATGCATGGTCATTTTTCCAGCACGCGTTGTGTTTTCTGGTTATTAGAAGCCCTAGCTACGGGACACCTGGGTGGCTCAGTTGGTTAAGTGTCTGCCTTTGGCTCAGGTCATGTTCCCAGGGTCCCGGGATCGAGTCCCACATTGGGCTCCTTGCTCAGCGGGGAGCCTGCTTCTCCCTCTGCTTGTGCTCACTCGCTCTGACAAATAAATAAAATCTTTAAAAAACAAACAAAAAAAAGCAGCTGCAGCTGCTCTAGCTAGCATGTCACAGGCCTTCTGGCCTCCAGCCACTAGGTGACCACCTTGCTCAAGCCCTGTAGCAGTTAGGAACCCAGATGGCAGATTTGAACACCCCTAAATTCTAACCTTGTGACCTCAGAACATGTGTCTTTGCCCAGTTTGCTCATTAGAAACAGGGCAGCGAAGACTGCACGTGCCTCGTAGGGCTGTTGTGTAGATCTGATGAGATAAGTTATGTAGAGGCCCTTAGCACAGTCCCTGGTTCACAGCAGGTGTCACTGGCTCTAACGGAGGGGATATGTGGCCTCTTCAGAGTGCTGTCTGCTTCCAGGCCTGGGCCCCCACAAAGGCTGTAGCCAGAGCATTCTAGTCATACCAGTGGAATCCTTGGAGCCTTCTCCCCAACCAAGGGTGGCAGAAGCCAGCCACAGCCAGCCAGCAAAGCCCAGCCAATACCTCCATCTCCACTGTCTCCTGGATGACTGGCTGCGTCCAGAAGGCGCACCAGGGCCCCCTTCCTGTGCAGAAGCTCCTGGTAGGGACCCATCTCGACGATGGCTCCATCTTCCAACACCACGATCCAATCAGCCTGGGGCAGGACGTGGAGCACGTGGGTCACGAGAATCCGTGTCTAGATAGAGAAGGAGTAGAAGTTACACTCCTGTGTTTGACCCAGTCTTCCCGAGCTGGGTGGAAGGGGGAGGCATTGTCCTGGGGCTCAGTTTGGGGAGAGCTCCCCTTCTTGTACTCCTGCTCTCTTTCTTTATGTCCCAGCAGAGCTATGTCTTTTAAGCTATGTCTTATGTCTTTTATGTCCTTTAAGCTATGTCTCGAAACAAGAAGACTTAGGCTTCCCCTGAACCTGGCCAGTGACCTGAGGGAGCCTGAGCTGGGAACAGTCTAACCATGGGCCCAAAAGCAAGAACTGGCTGCCGCCGTGGGCCACTGAGATGGGGACTTGCTTGTCATGTGGCATTGTCAGAGCCAAAGCCAACCACTGTAGAGGAAAATGAGACTCGAGGAGAGTGGTGGGGAGACAGATGGGGGTTAGGACGCCCCCTGCCTTTGGGCTGTGAATGCTGACATGTTTACCCAAACGTACCGTTCCATGGAGCAGCCCGCTAGGCCCGATGACCTGGTTGAAGACGTGCTGGCCGACATGGGCGTCCAGGGCCGCCAGGGGGTCATCGAGCAGGTACACGGCAGCTTTCCTGTACACGGCCCGGGCCAGGCTCAGCCGTTGCTTCTGGCCCCCGGAAAGACTCATGCCCTGTGGCCACAGGAGAGGGACAGGGGCTTGGTGCACACTTGCTCATCAGAATGAGGGCCAGCTCCCCATGCCCTTCCTATGGAGTCACCTGCCAGCTGCAAACGCTTGCTCTCAAGCCAGTGTCCCTCTCGGTCTCCACCCAGCCGGGCTTCGAGGAGGAGTTAATCTGCATGCTCTGCGCTATCCTCTCCTCCCAACCACTTCTCCCTTGAGTCTGGCTTGTGTTCTCTTTTCCCCACCGTATGGTTCCACCTTCCTCAGGGACACCAGTCATCTCCCTGTTGTCCAACCCAGTGCTAACCTGTCAGTCCTTATTGTCTTTCATTCATTCGTTCAGTCATTCATTCATTCATTCCACTCTCGTTTTCCACATAGGGCTACGATACACCCAATGTTCTGTGCTCCAGGGATACAGCAAGCAATAAGACCCAGTCCCTGCTCTCATGTAGCTTATGCTCTAACGAGGGAGGATGGGAGACACGTCATCAATAAACAAATAAAATATATCACCTGAATGAAGACATGAAGAGTAACAAAGTAGAATTAGCATGTATGTTGAACCAGCATGAGCAGGTTTGCTGTGCTGGGTAAGGTGGTCAGGTAAGGCCTCTGCACTAGGGGGACATTTGAGTTGAGACCTGAACGAAGTAAGGGATGACCCATGGAGCCCTGGGAAAGAGCTTTACAAACAGAGAGAACAGCAGGTGCAAAGGCCCTGAGGTAGGAAATATGCTCTCAGTGTTTAATGAACATCATGGAGAGATCCATGTGGCTGGGGTGAAGCAGAAAAGGGGAAGCAATGATAGGAGATGGAGTCAGAGAGAAAAGTGGGGCCAGACCTTGAGAAGCCTTGTTGCAGACACTCAGGACTTTTGCTTTGACTCTGAGGGAGATGGGAAGATCTTGGAAGATTCCAAGCAGAGAAAGGATGTGGTCTGCCCTACATTTGAACAGAATCCCTTTAGCTGCTGCACTGGGATTAGCCTATCTGGCATGAAGACAGAAACAAGTAGGGCAGCCACGTAGGGGTGGTTGGACAATACCAGAACACTCTGGGTCTGCTTCGAAGGTGGACCCAACAGGATTTGCTGATGACCAGATACATGGGTGCATGTAAAGGGGAAAATCAAGGATGACACCATGGTTTGGGATCTGAGCTCTGGAGGGATGGAGCTCTGGTCACTGGGGATGGGGATGGGTGGGCAGTTCCTGGGGGAGCACAGGTTTGGTTTAGGATATGATAGCAGGACAGAGGTAAGGGGCAGCAGGCACTCCTTCCTTCTGCAACACCCTCCCTTGGCCTCCAGGATGCCCTGTCCTCCTCCCTGGACAGCCCTCAGCCACACAGGGGCCCTCTCCTCTTCTCCAGGAAACCCACTTGTTCCCTTAATAGCAACCCCTACCTTTTCACACTCCACTCCCTAATCCAAAGTAGGGCAAACTTTTTCTGTAATGGGCCACACAGTAACTATTTTTTTTTAAAGATTTTATTTATTTATTTGACAGAGAGAGAGAGATCCCAAGTAGGCAGAGAGGCAGGCAGGGTGGGGGGGGGGGAGCAGGCTCCCCGCTGAGCAGAGATGCCCAAGGCGGGGCTCGATCCCAGCACCCTGAGATCATGACCTGAGCTGAAGGCAGAGGCTCAACCCACTGAGCCACCCAGGCGCCTCAACACAGTAACAATTTTAACCCCAGTCTCCGTGACAAATGCCCATCTCTGCCCCTGTCATGCAAAGCAGCCATTGACCATGGTAATGATTGAGTGTGGCCATGTCCGCATAAGACTGCATTCGAAAAAATGCACAGTGGACTGGATTTGACCTGGGGGGTCATAGTTTGCTGACCCCTGCCCAATCTGTAGCTCCAGATGCATAAATCCTATCTATTGGACATCTCTGCCCCAGACCCTTTGGTGAGGCCCAGAGAGGGGAAGCTATCTGACTAATGTCATCCAGAAAAACAGGGCAGGGAGCCCAGATCACCAGACGCCCTGCTGCTAAAAGCCTCTGTCCACCAGTCCCTACCACGCCTCTGCTTTCGTCTCTATTTGTAATCACTCGCTTATTAGCCACTATGGATTGAGCTCCCATTTGGCCCTGGGCGAAGCCCTCTGTCTGCCCCATTTCCCTGTTCCCTTGTCTCCTCTTCGTCCCTCCCTCCACACAGCCCCACAGGTCAGGGAGGCAGTTGGTCCCGAGCTCTGATGCCTCCCCCTGGCAAGAAGGCCCTGGGACCCTCACCTGCTCCCCAATTTTGGTGTGGACCCCAGCAGGGAAGCTGCTCACGTCTGGCCACAGGGCGCAGGCTTCCAGGACCCTCTCCAGCCACAGTGGGTCCAGCTTCTGCCTGAAGCACACATTCTCTACCACGGACATGTGCTGGACCCAGGCCTCCTGGGGCACGTAGGCCACGGAACCCTAAAATGCAACTCATTTGGCCATTAAAAAGCTGATAGGGATGGAGATAAGAGCGATTTTGGAGAAGGAGGAGAAGCGGGGAGGGGCGGGGAGGAAGGAGGTTAGGAGAGGGTTAGAGGGGGCAGGATTGGGGGGAACAGGGAGGAATGGGAGGGCTTTTAGATTGGGGGACATTCTAGCAGACGGGCAGTGGAGCAGCCTCACCTTGATGCTCACCGATCCCTCCACCTTTGACAGTTCCCCGAGGAGGGCAGACAGCAGGGAGGACTTCCCTGCCCCCACGGCACCGACAACAGCCACCAGACGACCCTGCGGCACAGTGAGGTTGATCCTGGCAACAAAGGAGGGGAGACATGTCCCTGGGCAAGGCCCAGCTTGAGTCTGTGCAGGACTGAGGAAGCCCAGACGGAGCCAGCCTTCCTCGTGGGTGACTCCTCCTAAGGTCTTTCCCTCTCGCTGTCCCTGTCTGGCGACTCAAGCAGCCATCTTCGCCACGCACGTGCGTACGTACGCACGCACGCGCACGCACACGAGCACGCACGCATAAGGCACGCACAGCCCATGAGTCCATGCACGCAGCCTCCCCCACAAAGTCAGAGGAGCGCACACACCCGTGCATACCCCACATGCCACATACATGAACGTGAGCACACATACGGACACGTAAGCACACCCACAAGTGCATGCGCATTTACACAAACACACCTGTTCACACCTGTGAACACCCACAGACACGTATGCACCACACACACATACATGTATCCACACACACTCCCTGTTGTGGCAGAAGAGGTTACCCGCCTTGCTCCGGTCTATGTTACTGCTTCAGGCATCACGTGCCCTCTGCCCCTACGGTGGGCTGCAGCCCA
The DNA here is from genome assembly GCF_002288905.1 of Enhydra lutris kenyoni. NCBI lineage: Eukaryota > Metazoa > Chordata > Mammalia > Carnivora > Mustelidae > Enhydra > Enhydra lutris. The sequence goes on along the minus strand of NW_019154129.1, from coordinate 3,084,446 downwards.
TCCCCCACCCTATTGCCAGAGGGACTGTTAAAACCCAAGGAGGATCATGAGTTCCCTCCGCTGCTCCCCATTTCACTCAGGAGAAAAGGTAAAGTCCCAGCCGTTCCCGAAGGATGCCTAACCTCCTATTGCTCTGTCCCTTAAGCTGCTCTGCCTGGGCCTCACTGACCTCCCCTCTCTCAAAGACCGCAGGCCAATGGTTCTCAAGTGGGAGGGACTGTGGCCCCCACCCACATGTCATTTGTCACACCTGGTGGGGGTCGCTGCTAGAAACTGGTGGGTAGAGACTGGAGGTTCTGCTAAACATCCTACAAGGCCTGGGACAGCCCCTACAACAAAGAAATCTCCAGCCCTAATGCTGAGGTAGAGAAACCTTGGTCTAGACACACTCCTGCCTCAGGACCTTTGCACTTGCCATTTCCACGGCCTACAAAGCTCTTCTTCCAGACACTTGCAAGGCTAATTCCTTCCCTTTATCATGACCTTACTACTCATCCCTCTCCCTTGACATCACTCCCTTGCCCTAATTTCTCATTTGGGTGCCCCCATCAGAAGGTCAGCCCCAAGAGAGCATTGCCTGTGTCTGTTCTCTCCACTCTGTCCCCTGGGCCTCCCACAGCGGCTGGCACACAGCAAGCATTTAATAACAACTACAAAGTGACTAGATGACAATCTACATGAAGACTTCCCAGCGTGTTTTCTTTCCCTTCTTAATGGGGTGTTGGAATTGGACTGGGATCTTCTGTCACAGAGACCCAGCCAGCACTGGGAGGCTGGAGGAGACCGTGACCCAGGGACTGACACAGGAGAGAGAGAGAAGCAGACATGGCAGGTGAGGCTGGGCCGTGGGGCGCCTCTCAGCTAGGCCTCTCTCAGTGTCATCTTGGCCAGCTTGAGGAGTGGGGAGGTGTCCTTCCTGACCAGGGAGGCTCAGACTCTCTCCTGTTCCTCCATCTCCAGGAGTCTGGCTTCCCCAAAACTCTCTGCCCGGGGCTGGTTCTACCGATCTCCCTGCCAGCCGCAGCACAGACTAACCCAGCCTCCAGCGCCCAGCTGTCAGAAGCTGCTGGAGCCTCTAGCATCTGCCTCCTGCCAACGGGAAGGACGTTTCCAGGAAGGCCGGGCTGTACCTGCGCAGGCAGGGCGTGCCCTCCGGGGACCAAGCGAAGGTGCCGTCATGAACGCTGACGCAGGTCTCCCCAACAGCTGCGGGGCAGAATGGGGAAACCCAGGTAAGCCATGCTCATCGCACCACGGGGCTTGGAACCCCTCTGATTTTATTTCCCAGATTGAGGAACACACTACCGTGCTTATCTCCCTGGCCATTCTGCATGAGGGCAAGGACCTGGTTGGTTGGAGGGTTCAAGGCTGTATGCCCAGAGCGGCACATAGTAGGTGCTCACGAGTCGCTGCTGAATGACTGGGGGGAAAGCAGCATTGCCGTCCTCGTTCCCACGGTACACGGCTGACGGCCTCATCTGCACGTGCCATCCTGGCGCCAGCAGCCCCCCACCTGGGATTTGGTCAGGGGGGCTGCAGGGGCGCTGCCGGTCCTGTCACCCCTCCCGCACCCCTCCTGGCAAAGTCTGCACTCACTGCATCTGGAGGGACTTGAGTCCACAGCCCCAGGGTCCACTTCTTCCAAGCAGAGGAAGGCGGCCAGACGGTCCAAGGACACCCGGGCCTGGGGAAACCAAAGCCCCAGGTCACTGGTGCCCAAAGAGCAAAAAAAAAACCCGAGCTTCGGGTGTCTGATGCCTTAGGATGTGGAAAAGCTTCCAGTACATTTGTAAGGCATTAGCACAAAGCTTTGTGGGTCACAGGAAACAGTGTCCATGGAGGTGGGGACCATGATGGTGACAGTGACCTCCCAGCTCCTCTCTCCTAATTAGCATAATAGGGACAATGGGGCTGCTGCCCAGATGAGACCCAGCAGGAGGACGGAGGCTTGTCCAAGAGAGTCATCAGACCATTATCAGAAATAATTCTGGGGGCGCCTGGGTGGCTTAGTGGGTTAAAGCCTCTGCCTTTGGCTCGGGTCATGATCCCAGGGTCCTGGGATCGAGCCCTGCATTGGGCTCTCTGCTCAGCAGGGAGCCTGCTTCCTCCTCTCTCTTTCTGTCTGCCTCTCTGCCTACTTGTGATCTCTGTCTGTCGAATAAATAAATAAAATCTTAAAAAAAAAGAAAAAAGAATTCCAAACATTGTCCCCCTAGGGTGGCTGTTTAAATAGGGATGCGTCAGCAAGGCCACTTGCCTTCATCTCCATCATGGCCCAGTGTGAGTGGAGACAGCAAGAGACGAGAGTCCACATAAATAATGCTTGGTATGGAAAGGGAATGGACAGGCTGGTGCGTTGCTGTATCCTCTGTCCCTCCCTGCTTCCCTGCGCTGTCCCCCCCCCCCCCGGCCGGCCTCCTCCCCTGGGGGCAGTGTGGGGATGCATGGGGTTGGGCCTTCACGCTAAACCCCTGCAAGGCTGCTGAGGGCCTCCCGGCCCCACTGCCTCACCTGGATCACGGAGTTGATGGAGAAGGGCAGGAAAGCCTGAGCCTTGTTGAGGATGGTGAGGACCGTGAGGGTCACAAATGCTTTCTCAGCGTCCATGGCATTCTCCTCGGCCACCAGCGTGTGGACAGCAAACAGAACCAGTGCGACCTGTGGAGGGGGGGGCACAGGGGCAGTGACAATGAGCTGGGAACCCGAGCCAGCGGGCCATCTCCGGGGGCCTGTGTGGCCCAGCCCGCCATGTTGGAACATTCCCCTCCATCTGCCCCTCACCCCAAATTCTGCGAACCCTCCGGCCTCACTCCTTGTTCACGCAGCTGTGCAGTGTTTCTTTAAAAGTACGAATGTCTTGTTGAAAGGAGCTACGTGTGCAGCCCCCATTCTGGACTAGCAACTCTTGGTTCCTGGCATCTGGGGACGCCATGACGTTTGATTCTGGTAGCATGTGGGAGGTTCTAGACATGGGTGGGACTTGTGGTTCTAGAATGCCTTGAAGACAACCCTGGAGTTGTGCACATCAGTGGCACTTGAGTGGAGGGCCCTGGGCACTGGTGGCATCTGTGGTTCCGGATGTCACTGGGTGATGTGAGTTCTAGGTGTTGGCAGTGTTTCGGTTCTAGGTGTCACCTGGTGATGACACAATGGTCAGTGGGTGTAATGGTGACTCAGCCATCCTGCTGGGGAGCTCTCACGGGTTCTGAGTGATGGTACTTGTGGTTCTGAGTGTGGATTGTGTCAGCAACCCCGGATGCCTGCCCCCCTCCCTGGGGTGGGGGGTTCTCATCCTTCTGGAAATACCAGTTAAGGTCCATCTACCACCAGCCTTGAATATCTTATGAGGAGCTTGGATTATTTATTTAAGTATGTGGCAGTGAGCCATTGCAGGTTTTTAGCAACAGCGTGATGGGAGTCAGAGCTGTGCCTTGGGAAGGCCGATCGAGCAGCAGTTAGTGAAATGAACTGGAGGACAGGACAGGCACTGTGCCCGTGTGCGGCCGCGGCAGCCATGTGATGGCCAGCATCAGTGCGGAGTGGGGTTCTCCCCCTCCAGCTCCCTGCCCCGTGCCAGAAGCAGTGGCAGTTCCAGATGCCTGGCACCTTCTACAGGAGAATGACGGACCTTATTAGCCACGACCACCTTCAGAGGAATTATTTAAGTGGTTAGCTAATTCAGCACAAAGCAAGGATCCCTGACATAGGGAAGGATCCAGGAGAGCTACATTTGAGCGATGGGGTGGTCTGGAAAGGATCCAGGATCTGGGGGGCAGGGGCACCACCTACCTCAACCCCCCACCCCCACCCCGAGCACTCCCTCCCTTAGTCTGTGCTGTGCAGAGAGGCCAGGGTGACCTCACCAGAAACGTGGACACTTGGAAGGACACCAGAGACATGGAAAAGAGGAGGTTGGAGGTCCTCAAGGCGCCTAGCTCCTGGCTCCGGATGCGCAGGATTCTTTCTAGAAAGGCTCCCTCCCAGCCATGGGACTTGACTATCTTCATATTCCCCATGATGCTGCTCGTGAGCCGTGCCCGAGAATCCTTCTGCCTCATGTGCTCTTGCTGAGACCGGAGGGAGGAGGAGGGCAGAGGTCAGAGAAATGTCAAGAATTCCCCTTCTGCAAAACCATCACACCCCGCCTTTAGCAAATGCTGTTGATTCTCCCTCCACGCCAGCCCCAAACTGTCTGCCTTTCAACATCGCCGTCCCCACCATCCTGGCCCAAATTGCGGTCATCTTGCCCCTGGACCACTGTTGGTGCCTCCTCCCTCCTGTCTCTGTGCTTCAGCCCTCATTGTGGTGGGGACAGATCATGGGCCATCACAGAAGGAAGCAAGACTGGGGTAGGGGTGGAAGAGACAGACCCCTGAACCAGCCTGGAGTGACACGAGAGCTATGATGAGGAGGGACTGAGCACACAAAGAATGGGTAAATGAGGTGGACAGGATAGATGGAGGGGACAGCATGACCCAGAGGACAGACAGTGTGGTCCAGGAGGGTGTGGGGGAGGGGGAGCTGGGCTGGACAGTATTGGGACATGGAGGTCAGCCAGAGGAATTTGGGCTGAGTTTTCCTGTGTTGCACCAAGGAGGGGCATCCTCCCCAGAGCAGGTGTGGAGAATGCCTTAGAGGAGGCCAGACAGGAGGCTCCAGAAACTGTCTGAGACCGATCTTTCTCTAGCCTCCCTTCCTCCCTCCCTCCATCCAAGTGCCAGTTGTCCTTCTAGAAGCTGAGATCGCATCAGTGCATATTCCCAAGCGCTGTGAAAGTTCCAGTCTCAGGAAAGAGAGACAGCAAATCCAAGGGCCAGGCACGAAGTGACAAGTGCTATGGAACCAGACATCACAGGCCAAGTTGACTAGCCACTGGGCATGAAGGGGAGGGACATGTTGCTATGGTAACCAGGGACCAGTGAGGGCTCAGGGGTGGGGAGAAAGGGCCCTCTTGGGGGAGGGCTAGTCCTAGGCAGAGGAAACCAGAGGAGCAAAGGCCCTGAGTAGAGCTTGAGGATGGGGGGAGGGCAGTGGGGGAGTGGAGTGAGCCGGGGCAGGGGGCCAGGAGGCGAGCCCAGATCACAGCTGGCCTGCTGGACACTGCAGGATCTTGGCTTTGACTCTGAAGGAGATGCCTGGGTAGGGATGAAGGCAGAAGCAGAGACTCAGGGAGTGTGAGACAGGGGCAACATTCTGAATGCATCTGCTGATGGATGGAATGTGAGAAAAAGATGCATCAAAGCTGACCCATGGCTGGCTTGTGGCTTGAATGCTGGAGGGGTGCAGCAGCTGTCCGCTGAGATGGGGATACTGGGCGGAAGGCAAGGGTCTGAGTGATGTGAAAGGCTCACGCCACTCTGTCCCCCCTCCCCTCCCCACCTCCCCGTACCTGCACCAATGTCAGTCCCATGACCCGCGGGCTTCTCCTTCCCACTTCCCACCCAGCGTGTCCCTTCTCCCAAATGTCACACCTGATGCTGTTTCCTCTTCTTGGTGATGAAGAAATTCAGGGGGAGGAGGCTCATGAAGACAGCGATGGCAGTGAGGGCAGAGACTCCTAGAAGCTGGAGACAGGGTGGGATGCCACAGGACATCTCCAGGAGCCCAGCTGATGTCCCCAAGAGATTTGGTCAGACTTGGGTCCTAAGGTAAGGGACGCCAGGGAAGCTGATGAGAGCAGCCAGTGGACACCTGCTGAGGATGGCGTCCTTCTCTGTCACGTTGGGGAACGATCCACCTCACCCAGGGGTGCTGGAGTCCCATTCAAGTAGGTCATGCTTCTAGGCAGGACAGGGCAAGGGTGTGTGCCTGACCAGAACGGTGAAGTCGGATCTCCGGAGTCAGCGTCAGAGTTCAAAATCCCGGCCCTGGCCACTTACTGGTGTGGCCTTGGGCAAATTACGTACTCTCCCTAAGCTGCAGCTCAGACCCTGACTCCTGGGTGAGGTGACTTTAGAACAGTTACGTTCCTTCTTGCCTGTGGTTTCTCTATCTGGAAAATGTGGAGGTGGGGTTGGTGTAAATGATTTCTAAGGGGTTGTGACTATTTGAAATTCCACCCGAGGTCACGTGCACCCAGTTTCTAGACAAACCCCACCCGTCTTCAGACCATGGCCCTCGTTTTCCCCTCTCAGCCTGAAGGAAGGCTATTTCCCTAACTTTAAACACAGAGCTTGCCAGGATCATTTGTGCAACAATTGTGCCACCCAGTGGCGAAGCAGAGAAGTGCCCAGAAGGCCAACACCAGCCCCCAGCCAGCGTGGGAAAAATAATCCAAGAATGGTGAGGGAAAAATAATCCAAGAATGGTGAGGGGAAGGTGAAGCTTTCTCTGGCAAAAACAGTTATCACTTGGGAAACATGCTACAAAAGCTACCTGTGGCAACCTCGATGTCCATCTGCCCCCTCTTAGCCAGGTTTCAGGGGGGACCCTCTGATGTTCGGGGATCAACTCCCAAAAGGCCAGGGAAGTAATGGGTGTGTCTTTGGCGGATTTGCTTGGATCAGGGGTCCGCCTGCCCACTTATTCTGCTTTTTTTCCGTGTCCTTCCTTGCCCTCTCTCTTCCTGATAATAACATCTAACATTTATTTATTTTTAAAGATCTATTTATTTGGAGAGAGAGAGAGAGAGAGAGAGAGAGCGCTCGCACGCAAGCACAAGCTTGAGAAGGGGGAGGGGCAGCGGGAGAGAATTTTCACTCAGGCTCCCTGCTCTGCGCGGAGCCTGACACGGGGCTTGGTCTCAAGACCTGTGAAATCATGACCTGAGCCAAAACCACGCGATGGACGCTCAACTGACTGAGCCAACCAGGCGCCGTTCACATCTAACATTTATGCACTGCAGGGCAGGAACTGTTGGAAGCTATGCCCACTGCATGGTGGGCCCTGGATACAAGGTAGCAAGTCAGAAGGTGTCCTGGCCCCATGCCCCACAGGGTGGGGGACAGTAGGAGGAGATAACACACAGTCACCAGAACATACAGTGAGCACATAGCCCTGGATGGTATTGGGAAGTAGTCCCCGCCCACAACCATTGATAGCCCTGCCCAGGGGTCTGTGAATTAGGGCATACCTGCCAGAGATAGATGAAGCAGATGGCCATCCAGATGATGGTCATCCACAGCCCATTAAGGTAGATGAAACAGTCTATTAGTCGCTGTACATCCACGGACACCAGATTGACCACATCACCCACAGCACTGGCCTTTCTGGAAGCACTGGACAGGACCAGGACCTGGGCAGGGTGGGAGGATCGAGATCTCAGTCCGAGGGAGGGACAGGACGAGTACGTCCCTCTGTCCCCCTGCATGGACGGAACAAGGGCACAGCAGCCTGGCCAGCCTGGATCAAAGCTGGTCTGCCCTTTGCTGGCAGAGGCAGGTCTCTGTGCACGCATCTGTAAAGTGGGCCAGGAAACCTCCCAAGCCGCCCTCCCAGGGGCCGTCAGGAGAATTCAGAGGACGACAAAAACAGAAATGTTCTGGGACCCCCAGGGCACTGGAGTGACAAGTTAGTAGCATAACACGCCAAACCCTGGGGTTTATGATGATAATGGTGGTCCTTTGCTGAATGCTCCCTACGTCCCAGGCCCTGTGCTAGGTAAGCCGTGTCGTCGTTTTCTGGGACAGAGCAGATCCCACAGCCAGATGGAGGAGGGGCTGCGGCATTTCATTCCATCTGCAAGGCCACGGATAAAATGCTCTATTTTTATATCACTAAGGAGAAAAAAAAAATCAGTGCAATTAACTTGAAACACACGAGACACATCCTGATTACAGAAGGGTTAAAAAAGTGATCATAGAATCAGTGAAATGCAGAATGACTCACCCCACTCTACAGCCAAGGAAACTGAGGCACAGAGAAGTTGACCAACTTGCCCAAAGTTGGAGGGCTTTCTAAAGTCTGGGCCAAGCTTGGAATCCGGGATACAAGGCCCGACTCGAGCTAGATGGGGTGGCAGACCAACCCCCATGGGCATTTCAGGTACCCCTCATACCCCAACATAGTTCTCTGGCAGCCCCAGATGTGCCCTGGCTCTGGGGTCACAGTGGACCCCATCCAGCCCATTGAATGCTAGATTCTATTTTCAATCTTCTGTGCTGAATGTGTGAGGGAAGAAGTAAGGGAGTGAAGGAGTGAGTCCAGAATGACTGAGTAGAAAATTTAAAAAAAAAAATCTTTTTAGGGGCACGTTGATGGCTCAGTTGGTTAAGCATCTAGCTCTTGACCACAGCTCAGGTCTTGATCTCAGGGTCATGAGTTCAAGCCCTGCATTGGGCTCCAATGCTGGGCATGGAGCCAACTTTAAAAAAAAAATCTTTAAATCTTTATTGAGTACCTACTCTGAGACTCACAGTGAACCGAGTGCTAAGAATATGGCTGTGAACCACAGAGGCAGGTGGCTTGCTCTCCCAGGAGCAGAGTTTGAGCTGGGGAGGAAAATTAAATAAAGACTTAGAGTTCATTCTCTTTTTTAAAAGATTTATTTATGGGGCACCTGGGTGGTTCAGACAGTTAAGCATCTGCCTTCAGCTCAGGTCATGATTCCAGGGTAGGAGGATCGAGGCCTGCATCTGGCTCCCTGCTCAGCAGAGAGCCTGCTTCTCCCTTTTCCTCTGCCTGCTGCTCCCCCTGCTTGTGTGCTCTCTCTCTCTCTGATAAGTAAATAAAATCTTTAAAAAATATATATTTATTTATTTTATTTTTAAAAAATATTTTTACTTATTTGACAGAGATCACAAGTAGGCAGAGAGGCAGGCAGAGAGAGAGGAGGAGGCAGGCAGAGAGAGAGGAGGAAGCAGGCTCCCCGCTGAGCGGAGAGCCTGATTCAGGGCTTGATCCCAGGACCCTGAGATCATGACCTGAGCCGAAGGCAGAGGCTCAACCCAGTGAGCCACCCAGGCGCCCCTATTAATTTATTTTAGAGAGAGAGCAAACGCACATGAGCAGTGGAGGGGCAGAGGGAGAGGGAGAAGGAGACTCCCTACCGAGCAGGGAGCAACATAGGGCTTGATCCCAGGACCCTGAGCTCAGGACCTGAGCCAAAATCAAGAGTTGGACGATGCTTAACTGACTGAGCCACCCAGGCGTCCCATTCCTCATTCTTTAATGATACTTATGAGAAGTATTAGGAAGAACTGTTTTAAAATATCATTCATTATTATGAATATATATACAATATATACAAATATATTATGCAATAATAATAATTATTATTATTATTACAGTTACCTATCAGCAAGGTAGACTGTGGGCCAGGATCTTTATCGTGATTTTCAGAGGAAAGAAGGGCCAGGCAGGGGAAGCAGGATTGACTGGTTGGAATAATCTCGGTGGGTTCCGGGGTGTAGGAGCTGTCCCTCATGGTCTGGTACCTGGCCCTGGGGTGATGAGGGCAGGTGTGTGGGGGCCCAGAGTGTTGAGAGCCCCGTCAAGGGGGCGACTGGGTGTGTAAGCTCTGGACTGGTTCGTTGGCAGATGAAAAGAATGCACCCACTGAGTCATTTACTACCTCTGGCTAGCCCTGGGTGGCGGGGGCATCCCCTCAAGGTTGCCAACGCCCTGGATATCAAAGCATTGGATGTGGAAAATAAGACACAGTTAACATGCTTAACGCACAGCCATCCAGGAGCTGCTCCCTGTGCACCGCTTCTCCCCCAGGGAGCAGCACAGGTGGGAGAGGAGACGCATGGGGTCTGGGACGCCCACGCTTGGGTGCTCCAGACCCCATAGTAGCCAATATCTCTTCCGCCAGATTGTCTTGTGGGCTTCGCTTCTGGACTCCTGAGGAGATGAGAGTCACTACACCGAGAGAAGCCCAAAGCTCTGGCTCCCCACCAGGTATTTGTACTCCATTGACAGAATTTTCAGCCCTAATGAATTTACCAATGGGTCGGGAGTCGTTTTTGCCATAAGCAGTGTTACCTGGTAACATAGCTAATAGCCCACCTCTATCTGGTTTCCACACAGCCCTGAGATTAGCCCTTTCTCCTCATGGGGGGATGAGGGGAAAGATAGGTTCATGAAAAGAAATGGAAATGGTGTCTAGGTAGTAGGAACAACAAGTGCAAAGGCCCTGAGGGGGGAGGTTGTCTGGTATGTTTGTAGCTGGAGTAGGTTGAACAAGAGAGGTGCGTGATATGATAGAGTTGGAGAGGTCCCAGGGTCAGATCACTCAAGGTCTTAGGGAAAAAACCAAGGAGGTCAGTGAGAGCAACTACGAATGAGTAAAGTAATCACTGAGTACATTTTCAGGAACAGATGATATGATGTGACACTTTGGGGCTAGAACATTTATATATAAATTGGGATGAGACAGGGGGATGGGAAAGACCCACCCCTCTCCTCCAGGGCTCACCTTTCTGTACACCAGGCCTATGACAGCCATTCGGATCCTCATCTGCAGCACTTTGACCCTGTACATGTAGTATTGCTCCAATAGCGATTGCAGGGAGGCAGAGAGAAACATCAGCACCGCGAGGAGATAGCCCTTCCAGGCCGGGGTTGTGGGACTTCCCATAAACTCCAGAAAAAGGCTTTTGAGAGAGGGAGGGTACAAGTGGTGAGAGAAGGCATGTGTGACTGTCACCTTGACCTGAGCCTGGTAAAGCTTGGAGGGTCAGACAGCATGGTAGATATTTTTGCCAAAACGGCTGCAATGACTCCTCCCACCATCCACAGGCACTCACTTCCAAGGTGACTGCTGTTCCTTTGACCAAGAGGTGAGCTGGTTTTTTTTTTTAAAAGCTTTTATTTATTTATTTTTTTATTTGACAGAGATCACAAGTAGGCAGAGAGGCAGGCAGAGAGAGAGGAAGGGAAGCAGGCTCTCTGCTGAGCAGAGAGCCCGATGTGGGGCTCGATCCCAGGACCCTGAGATCATGACCTGAGCCGAAGGCAGAGGCTTTAACCCACTGAGCCACCCAGGTGCCCCAAGAGGTGAGTTTTTACCTCCATCTGTCATGGGCTCAGCTGTGTCTCTACAAAATACCTCTGCTAAGTACTAATCCCTGGCATTTTAGAATGTTAGTTAAAATAAGGCCGTTAGGGTTGGACCGTAGTCCAATCTAACTCCTGTCATTCTAAGAGCACACACAAGGAGATACAATGGGCATGCACGCACGAAGAAAAAACCCGTCTAAGGACCCAGCAAACGGAGAGAAAGTCCTCGGATAAAATCAGTCTTGATCTTGGACTTCCAGCCTCTAGAACTCTGAGAAGATAAATGAGTGTTTTCTCAGGCTCCGAGCCCATAATCCTTTGCTATGGTGGCCGCAGCAAACAAATATACCATTCCCTGAATCTGGGCTGGTCATGCAACCAGCCTTGACCCAGAAAACCCGGTGGAGGTGAGACCGTGTCAGCTCCAAGCCTGGGGCATCAAGAGAAAATGCAACTTTCACTGTGTCTTTGAGCCCTACTAAGGGGCCATGTGAACAGCCGGAGCAGACAATGTGGGGTATGAAAGATGCCGTGGGCAGAGACAAGCTGTCCCTGCTGAGACCCTCTGAGACCAGCCAGTCCCCAGCCAGCCTCCCAGCCGACCACACAGGCCCATGAGTGAACCCAACAGAGGAACGAAGACCAGCCCAGCGGAGCCCAGCCCAAATTGCTAACCCACGTTACCGTGAACCCAAGAAGTGGTTGTTAACCCCTCGCTTTGGGACTGTTTTGTTATACAGCAAAAGCTAACTGATACAGTCAGGTTAGCATTCATTCATTTTCTCTCTGAGAAAATGCCACTTTCTCGTTTATTTTTTTCCCCCTTCCTCAGTGTCCTTTCCAGTCACCCACCCTCCAGGGCCTTGAGCTCTGGAGGACTAGGCAGAGGCCGAAGAAGAGCTGCTACCCCACCCCCACCCCCCAGCTGTGGAAAGACAGCATCAAGGAAGGGACCACCATCAACAAGGCCCCAAAGGCCTGGACCCACCTGAGGAGCTTGGGGACAGCGAACCTGAAGACATCAGAGATGACAATGGCAAAGGTTGCCAGGAGGAAGGTGGAACGGGACATCTGCCAGATGGCCCTCAGCAATGGGCCCCTCTGGCCCCCTTCTTGCTCCAGCAAGGGCTCCGTCTCTGGGGTCTCTACCCCATGGCTCCCTTTCTTTCTAGCTGCTCTCACCATGGTGCGCCTTCAGGGATAGGAGAAATGGGCTCCGGGTCATTGCAATAGATTGAATATTTGCGTCTCCCCAAACTCATCTGTGGAAACCTAACCCCCAGTGTTCTGGGGAGGGGGTGCTTTGGGGAGGTGATGAGGTCACAAGGGTGGAGCCTTCATGGATGGGATTAGTGCCCTGATAAAATGGGCCCCAGACAGCATCTTCCTCCTTCCACCAAGGACAGAGTCCGGATACAGCCATCTGGGAAGCAGGAAGCTGGCCCCCCCACCAGACTCCACATCCGTGGTATTTTAAATATTCCCAGAGGTGGCATCTTCGTGTCCAGCATGACCAGGCATTACAGGGCTGTTTTTCTGGCAAAGGGGATGAGTGGGCATGGATTCAGCCATGTTCCCTCACCTGTTATTCTCTGTACCCCAGAGGGCCCCTTTATGAGACAACTGGGCAGGGGAGGGGCCAGGCAGGGGGGCAGCCCTAAGGCATGATGGTGGTTGCTGGGAATGCACATGCACTGAGCCTCTCCTATGTGCCAGGCACGCCTTAGTCCTCCGAAGAAGCTGGCAGGCGAGGTGTTATGCCCATTTCACAGAGGAGCAGATGAAGGTTTAGAAGGAACTTGTCTAAGGGCCCACAGTGGGGAAGTTGAAGTGCTGGGATTTGATCCCAACTCTGTCCCTTCAGAGCCCAGGCACTTGGCAAGCCATGGATGCAGCTCCCCCCTTTCCCCCCCACAACTGGCTAGCCCGGAGGTGGTTTGGAGCTGGTCTAGAACCAGTTCAGAATCACAGCTGATGTCCGTGGCCCTGGCACTCTCAGTCTGGACGAAATGCAGGTGGAAGCTGGGGGAAGGGCGGGGGAGGGGGCGGGTGGGAGAGCCAGCCAGACAGGTCCTCAGCTGCTGAGAGCCCAGGAGCTGTGTGGCCTTGGGTCTGTATGGCCTGCCCTCTTTGGGTCTGTGTCCTCGTGCATGAAAGGACAGGGTTGGTCTCACTCTCTGCGCTCCTTCCAGCTCTGTCAAACTCCAGGGTTAGCAGTAATTTCACTGCGTGTTTACAGAGCTGGGGCCCAGGGCCAGGCCCTGGATTCAGCCCTTTTCCTGCAACAGCTTATTGATTTTTCTTGACCTCCCTGCCTGGTGGCTGTCATGGGCTCCCTGTTGGACCTAGGACGCGGAGATTCTAAGAGCTGGTGGCAGTGGCTTGAGGTCACACAGTGAGGACCAAGGAGGGATTTGAGCCCAGATCTCAATTCGTGATGCACAGAGCACCTGTTTGTGAACCCCACTCACAAACATTTTTAGAAAGAAGAAAAAAAAAAAAACCGATCTTGGTGAGTGCTAGTGGCCAGACCTTCACCAAGCCAAGGCCTTGCCCCTTGACCCACGGCCCAGCTTCTTGTTTGGTTTGGTGTCTCTGAAGGGTCTGTCACTGAGCTGGGCATGGCCTGCTGTTCACAAACATTTTGGCATTTGGGTCTCGAATAGCCAAAAAGATGTCACCTTCTTGTCACCTGGCCAGCCCTCCCCAACAGCCCATCGTTTAGTTCACTGCCTTCAAAGCCACGCCCACCCCCTCCTACACTCATCTTTATGAATTTGTCTTGTTAGAATTCCAGGAGTGTAGGGGCGCCTGGGTGGCTCAGTGGGTTAAAGCCTCTGCCTTCGGCTCAGGTCATGATCTCAGGGTCCTGGGATCAAGCCCCATGTCAGGCTCTCTGCTCAGCAGGGAGCCTGCTTCCCCCCCACCCCCTCTCTGCCTGCCTCTCTGCCTACTTATGATCTGTCAAATAAATAAATAAAATCTTAAAAAAAAAAAAAAGAATTCCAGGAGTGTAGACTTTGCTTGTATTTTGCCCTCGTTTGGCTCCTGAATGCAGTAGGTGCTCAATAAATAATTGCCAAATGAATGGGGGAAAAATAGATGTGTGACGGGTGCCAAGGGCCTGATAAGGGTGCCTGGTGCATAAAGCTGGAAAGCTGTGTGGAAGGAAGGAAGGCAGGCAACCTGGTCTGGTGGACAGAACCTGCCTGGGAGCCAGGAGCCCAAGATTCAAATGCCCGCTTGGTCCCCCTCCCCTCTGAGCCTCAGTGTTTCCGTCTGTCAAATGGGGTAGGCCAGGAGAGGACCGTGAAGGCCTCTTTCCAGCTGCATGTTTCACTCCATTCTGCTCTGGCTGCTCGCCCCAGAATTCTGAATCTCTGTGTTCAACCGGCAGGCTCTGTAGTTGGGTCCCTCCTTCCCAGTGGGACTCACGTTCCATCAGGGGAGGTCTCTAGAATGGCGTCTGGTCTGTGGTCTCTGGACTGAAGGCCATTTAGTGCAGGGTTTGTACATGACCACAGGGAGAGACGGGGTGTGAGTGAGCAGCCAGGGTCCCAGTCGGGGGAACAAAAGGGAGGGGTGCGGACTGTGGCAAAGGAAAGACATGTCCCCTGTCCACCGGGACAGCTGCTATCAAGATCCACTCCCCTGTTGCCATGATGGGATGTGACCTGGCAATGCCAGTCTCCTTTACTTTCTCATTTTAAAAAAAATGTATTTACCTATTTTAGAGTGAGTGCAAGGGGGGGAGGGCCAGAGGGCAAGGAAGAGAGAGGATCTTGAGCAGACTCCCCACTGAACACAGAGCCCAACACAGGGCTTGATCTCACAACCCTGAGATCATGACCTGAGCCAAAATCAAGAGTCGGACACTTAACCGACTGAGCCACCCAGGCGTCCCCTGCCAGTCTACTTTAAAAGAGACCGGAATTCCAGATTTTTTACATGAAGTCTCTAATGTTTTAAATGTCGGCAACTTTAAAAAAAAAAAAGGAAACAAAAAGCCCCGAATAACAACAGTAAACACCACGTGGACCGAACATACCCTTGTGAAACCCATCTGGTCGGCAAGTGGTGGGTCCCTGACCTTGCAGGATGACCTCCTCTCCCTTCCCCCCAGAACTGCAAAATACTTTAGAAAAAGAACCAAAGTTCTCTCCATGTGTAATCTGCGCCGAAAATAACTGAGTTGGATCTCAGTCGGCCAGGCCTTCCTGTCTTTCTGTCAGTTGCTGTGGATTCTTAAACTGTTGTAAAGAATGTTTCTATCCCTACATTATATGTTTATAAAAAATTTTAAAAAAATTAAAAAAAAAAAAAAAAGAATGTTTCTATCCCAAGTTCTCATGCCCCGGAGGAGGCATGGGAGAGAGTGGGCAAGACCTCCAGTGCCCTTTCGAATGAATTCTGCCACTTAAAATCTTGCACGAATGGAGGAGCAGGACACCAAGGTAGGCCTGGAGAATGAGTTGCTGTTTTGATTTGCTCATATCATTTACCCCTTTTGTGGAATCACACTCACCCTACTGCAGCTCTGAAGGGACCATCAAGTATGGGGGGCCCGCCCTCTCACTATGGGATTGGTCCCTATTTGGTACTTGACTCAAGCCAGCCAATCAGAGGCCTTGCTTAGCATCTTCTACATGGGTGCTCAGAGAGACACTCATTTTGTGGGAGTTGCTACACCAGCAGGATATGAGACAGGCAGAGGCACAGACAACAGCTGAGTTGAGAAATGGAGAAATGGAAAGAAAGAATTTGGACATTATGCAAGTCCCTGGATCCAGCCACACCTGAGGCCAGACTACCTTCTCAGCTATGTGAGCCAGTAGACAGTCTCTCTCTCCCTTTCCCTAATTTGGAGGATTCAGCTATCTACAACAACTGCCCCAAATCCTGGAGTACACAAGAGAACCCCATAACTCTTCCTACAGAGCTAAGTCACTTTTGTCTGTCTCCTGAAACACCAAGGTCAGGTCATTTGTCCTAGGTCATCAACTACACAAAGGCAAGATTTCATTTAACCCATGTTTAATGAATCCTATTTGACTGCTCTTTTCCGTAGGTCAGAGATTCTCAGACTGGGTTCCTCAGAGTCAGAGGGGACCACAGAAGTTTCTAGAGATGCGACAGATGGCAGGAGGGAGGCAGAGTGGACAGGACTAGAAAGAGCTTGAAATCCTCTGGATAATGGATACTCTTTGAGCTTTTACCACTTTTGAGGTATTCACTAAATTCTTTTCCAAAATCTTTTTTTCCCCTCCCCCGTGGGCAATGAGCCCACTGAACAGATAAGAAAACCGAGGACCAGGAAACCAATCCCTCAGGTTAAGTAGTAAGTATATGTGTGCGCCTTATGGACCACCACCCAACCCTCCACTCCCCCACTCCCCGCCCCTGCCTGATTCCTGCCTGCCACCCCCCCCATTTAAGCTTCCTTCTGGGGGCCCCAAGGAGCACCCAATGTGGCCTTAGGGAGCCTGCACAGCCCTCTGACCCTGGAAACATCCCTTGACCCTGGTCAGTTAATGCTTAGTGAGATCACTGGCAGGCAGGGAACTATGGCGGTGGAGCCCAGAGTGGGATCCAGGGTTGTATTTGGGGCCGAATGATTAACTTTGTTGACCAGGTATGGGCCACACTCTCATTTTTCATCCACTCACCGCTGGGCTGCACTGCGGTTCCTTGTCCATTCCCTTTCGAGCTGGGAAACAAGTTCTTCTGAGGAGTTTTCTCGGCTAAGTGACCAGAGGTCTTCCGGCCCCAGTGTCCTCCTGTAACCCCTCCAGACCAGCCTGTGAAAGAAGGTCACCAGAGCAAGCTCCCATTGCCATTCCCCCGTCAGGGTCCTGACATGGTAGCTGTGTGACCCTGAATAAGTCACCTTACCCCTCTGTGCCTCTGCTAGCCCCTCAGGAAAACAAAAGCAATTAGCTGAACCACACCTAACATTTGTGGGCACTTTCCAGTTTACAAAAATCATCTCATTAAATCTCATGTGATGACTACTGACCCATTTTACCTTAACCAAGGAGCGACCTGCGTGGCAAGGGAAATAAACCTCCCCAGGGGTCAGAAGCCCAGAGTTGGACACCCGAACTCTACCCTAGCTTTCCCCATGATACACACCTTTCCTGAGCTCTTCTTTGTAACGCTGGTTGCAATTATGATTTACTTTGTTGGTCTGATCATTTACTGAGTGTCTTTCTCCTCCACTGGACGGTAAGCTCCAAGGGGACAAGGTGTATTTACCTTTATTCTCCTCCTCTATATCCTCACCGACCAACACAGGGCAAAAGATTTGCCAAATGAAGCCACTCACCAGCTCTGTGACCGTGGGCAAGTCACTTCCCATTAGCAGCCCTCAGTTTTCTCACTTGAAAATGAGAGCGTTTCCCAGCACTTAAGACTAGTACATGAGATGATTGTAGGTGGCACATTGTTGGAGGAGGGCACAGAGAGGACGTGACCTCTGGTTCTCCCATAAGCTGAACCTGGGCAATCGGAGCCTCCTTACCCCTCCCCCGTCCTTGGAATGTATGTTGTGCCCCCTCTGTCGTTGCAAGGATGCAGCCTTGAGAGAGCACTATGTTGTCGAGACTGTCTGGACGGTACATGTGACTGAACCGCCCTGAACCCTCCACATGAACTAAGACTCTGGCCTGCAGGTGCGGAGATCCACTCGTCTTGTGGCTGCCTGGGATAAGCCTGGTAAGTTCTCTTGCTTATTAAAGCTGCCGCCTGCTAGTAGGAATGGCTTGCCTCTTTCTTTAGTCTCTCCTTGCCCTCCAGGTGTGAGGGCCAGTTTGCGAACCAACACACATACACAAGAAATTAATATTATAGACTTCTCTAGAAGGAGTGTTGCTTACTTCTCAGGTCTCTGTGATCTTTCTGCCATAACACCAAGGCGAAGGTCTTGTTTGGGGCTGGTCCTCAGCTCCCCGTCTGAGACTTTCCAAATTCCTTTTTCTTTCTTTCTTTCTTTTTTTAGAGAGGTGCAGGGCAGAGGGAGGAGAGAGAATCTTAAGCAGGATCCACGCCCAGCATAGAGCCCAATGGAAGGCTCAATCTCACAACCCTGAGATCATGACCTGAGCCGAAATCAAGAGTCGGACACTTAACCGACTGAGCCACTCAGGCGCCGCCCCCCCACTGAGTTCCTTTTTTTTTTTATTGAACCCAGGGCAAACTCAGGCAATCTAGTGCTGACCTAGAAGTTATTAACATGGCTTGATTTTCACTGTCATTTTTTGGGAAGGAGATCTACATGGCAAGCAATTCAGGAGATTTTTTCCAACTTGCAGTGATAGAAAGTTTCCTTTTAAAAAAGATTATGAAAGTCGAAAAAGTGTGTTGATTTCAAGAAAAAAGACTTTAAGGAGGAAAATACTACTCCAGTAAGGCAAAAAGCTTGAAGAATGGTCCATAAATGCCATGTTTGGGAGACAGAGGGCTAGGTCCTCTCTAGAGCCGGTTAGCAAGCCTGTATGCACTTCCCACCCACTCCTCACCCCCTACAGCATCCTAATTCTTTGTGTATTTACCAGCCACTTTGTACAATACTCGTTAAGGACTAGACGCTATGCTAAGTGCCTCACAAGATTTATTTCTCTTAATCCGAGAACCCTACAAGGTAGATGCCATTATTATCCTTGTTTTACAGGCACAGGGACTGAGACACAGAGTGGTTAAGTAGCTCTCCCAGGGTCACACAGCCAGGAAGTGGTGGGGCTAGGATTCAAATCTAGGTGCTACCAAGATCTGACTGCAGTGTGGCCAAGAGGGGACCCAGCAGGTGGGCACACCCTCAGAGCCTGGTACACTGGCCCTAGAGAAACATCTGTCTTCTTCACCAGCCTGGGAGCCTCTGGGGAGTAAAGATGTAGACTTTTACCTCTTCAGCCCTGGTGCTTCACACATAGTAGGTGTTTCACACATAGTAGGTGCTTCTTAGATGTTGGCGGAAGGCATGAAGCTGAGTAATTGATATGATTTTGTTGAGCACCTGCTGTGTACCAGCAGAAAGCAATTTACATGTAATGAGGGTAGAGTTGTTCCCCTTTTACAGAGGGGCAAACTGAGACTCTGATTGTTTGCCATATGGGCTGGCTCAGAGCGAAAGCCAGGACTCAAACCCGGACCTCACCCCAGCGGGGGAATGGGAATGGGATGTGGTATTGGGCATGTTGAAATCTGACAGAGAAGCACTGAGGCTGGGAGGAAGAGAGGCTGTCTGGCCTCCTTAGGCTTGGGAGGAAATGTCTCCGGGGAGAGCTGGGATGACAAATAAGGACAGCAAATGCAGGTCCCTTTCCTGCTACTGTACTTACCCAGAAACCCACCAGAACGTGACCCTGGAGGGGAAGGAAGCTTCAGCCTCTGGACATGGATTCTGTAAAGACAAGAGATGGGGTGGAGGGAGGACTCGATCTCACGTTCCATGGTGGTCGTAAGGCAAGGGAACCAAGGTCAGGAAGACAGGATGAATGGACTGTGATCTTGGTACCAATTGCTCAATGACATGCCCTGCCTATCTGTCAGAGGTGGACACCAGTGTGCTTGGAGGTTCCTAGCAGGCAAGGTGAAAAGGGACTATGCCACAAGTCTGACAGCATCCACAAGAACTAATAGCTATCAATACTGAGACCAAGAAGTTCTCAAGGCAGGAGCGTGCATGACGGAGACACCAATATCCTCGACAATATGCCTCAGGGCATACAGCGAGAAGGTGCAGAGGGATTGGTCCTGAGATCTCGCCAGCTGCTCCAGAAAATTCTCATGCATCTATACCCTTCACCAATAGGGCACAAGACTGCCTATTTCACCATATGTTTGCTATCATGGCTCATTATCAGTTTTTTATTTTTTGCTTCCATTCTCATGGAGCAAAGAAGCTCTACCCTAGTTTTCACTTGATTACTCACGTAGCTCAGCATTTTTTTTTTTTTTTTAGGTTATTGAGGTGATCTCTTCCTCAGAGAATTCTTTCCTGACTTCACAGGCTAGCTCAGGGCTCCCCAGTGCCAAGAATTCCTCCTGTAGGGTTCTTCCTCCAGTCATAATTTCACACATGTTTGTAGAATTACGTGGTGAATGTCTGATTCCTTGACCTGGCTGTTAACTGCCTGAGGACGGGGACCACATCTGCTTGTTTACTCTCAGTCCTCAGCCCCTAGCTGGGGCACAGAGCAGGGACTGGCCAGCTGCAGCCCCCAGCCCAGATCCCGGCACACTGTCTGTCTCTGCAAATAAAATTTTATCAGAATAGCCACGCTCCTTTGGCATACTGGACTCTCCCCACCGCAACAGCAGAGCCGATAGTTGTCACGGAAACCATATGGCCCACAAGGCCTAAAATATTGTCTGTCTTGCTCTGATCAGAAAAACTGGCTAACCCTTGGCATAGAGTAGATGTACAATACACATTGTGCTGAGTGAAAGACTGAATGAAACGTTATTAAAGGCTTGTGCTCTAGGCTACCTCCCTTCTGTCCCATGGGGAGAACCCGAGACCAGAACAGGAACAGGGACAAGGGAGGCCCCAGGTTGGAGGCACGGCAACTTACGGTCTGCTGGGGGTCTTCAGGGAAGAAGGGGGGGTGATCGACAAGGCAGGACAGCACAAACTGGGCCGCCACCAGCAACAAGCACAGGTAGGTTGACAGGTGGTAGAAGGGGTCGCTCCGGAAGCCCTGTGAGAGAGAGAGCAGAGGTCCCACTGAGTCTGGCATGCCGAAGTCCACAGCCTGAGGCCTGTGAAGAGCACAGGCTAGGCAGGGTACCTGTGAGGGAAGAGAAGGTCAAGGTCAAGGTCAAGTGGGGTTTCTGAGATGAAGAGCAGTGCCCTGGTGGGGAGTCAGAGCCACAGGGTTTGAAAGCCAGGCCCCCCCACATTCCCAGTGTCCCGATGGATGAACACCTGACTTAAACGCATTCTGGTTGTACAAATGGTACACAGGGGTTTCTCCTTAGCCGGGTGATAACTGGCTGCAGCCGCTGGAGTGTGAGTTCTCCTTTCTCCTTGTGCCACCAAGGAAAGCCTTTCCCCATCCCTACCTCTCCCATTCTGCTTCCTCATGGCCGGCGTTGTCCGGTTTAAGAAGGGAACTAGTTTTGCGGCGCCTGGGTAGCTCAATTGGTTGAGTGTTTGACTCTTGATTTTGGCTCAGGTCATGATCTCAGGGTTGTAAGCTTGAGCCCCACATTGGGCTCTGTGCTCAGTGGGGAGTCTGCTTGAGATTCTCTCTCTACCTCCCTGCTCCTTCCCCTTCTCATGCTCCCTTTCTCTCTCAAAAATAAATCTAAAAGTCTTTTTTAAAAAGTAGATGGGAACTGGTTTTATTGAGCATTTATTTTCTCTGCCTGGTGCCAGTGCAGGAGTCTTTTTCTTTTTCTTTCTTTCTTTTTTTAAAGTAGGCTACATTTCCCTTTGCGGATAAAATGATGCATGGTGTCCCTTCACATGGAAATGTGACTTCCCAGGACAGGTAACAGAAGTACAGGTGGGTATGCAGAATGAGTTTGTATCTGTGGATGAGAGTATGGGTGAAGATAAGGGAGAACGAGGGGAAATGTGCACACACGGACAGAGTGTGCATAGGTGTGTTTTGGAGGAGGTCACAGGAGGGGGACAATCCAGGCTCCTTACTGCCTCCCCTTTCCTGGGAATGTACACTTCACCCATTCTTCCCACACTAGGAGCCTTTCCAAGAACACAACTTTGAGAGAGTAGCACATCCTGGAGACCATGTGGACGTAGATGTGACTGAACCCCATTAAGGCCTCTGTAAACTTTGAAGGTTCTGGAAGGTGGGTGCAGAGATCTACCTGTCTTGTGGCACCTGAGATAAGCCTCATAAGTCCTCGTGCTTACTAACCCTGCCCTGTACCGTCTAGAGTGCCCTGTCTCTTCCTTCATCTCTCCTTGCCCTCTGTGCATGTGGTCACTTGCACATTTCACCGGGGAAGCTCCCGCAGTTGTGAACCAACAGTGTGGTTGTGCCCGGGATTGGGGGGAGGGGGCACTGGGTGGATGTGTGAATGGATGTCCAGTGTGGGAACGGCTGTGTGCAGGTGTAGGTGTCCCAGTCTGTGGTTGTACGATATGTGAAGGGGGGCATACAGGTGTGTGTCAGGGCAGTGCGAGCAAACTCTGTGACATGCATGGGTCAGGCAGTGGGAATCTGTGTCCGTGAAAAATGTTTGGGAAGACAGGGGCATCTGTACATCGCTAGAGTTTAAGAGTTTAAACAACTATGGTGTGTGTTTCTGTGTAGACAAGAAGTCACGTGTGCAAAGGGGAGGAGGGAAGATGGGACCCAAGGTTCCCCTATTGGTTGAAACTGCCCTATTGGTTCCCCAGGCCCTCCACTTACCCCTCGCAAGGTCAGCTGGGCGGCACTGGTAGCCGGCAGGAGAAAACAGAGCAGCCAGTATCCAAACAGCACCCCAGATGCCCGGACCCCCTTCTTCCTCTCCGTGTGGATCAGGAACATGGCGAAGCTCTGGACAGGAGAGTTGGGATGGGCCCCTGAAGGTGGGGAGGATGAAAGGGAGCCCCACTCTGCCCCATCCCCTCCACCGGGGCGGGGAAAAGCCACTGCCAGAAACAAGACCCGCAAGCCTGGGTCATCCTTACCATTGTGGTGAGCCACACGGTGGGATGAATGAGGAATTCTGGGGCCTGGGGCGTTCCCTGCTGGATTCTCCAAAGAGCCACAGACACGCTGGAGGTGCAGAGGATTATGAGGGCGAGCCCAAGCACCTGGGAAACAGGCTTAGGTAAGGCTGGTGGGTGAAAAGAAAGGTGATGATGGCCAACTGGACAGGGACCCTGTGCCCAATTGAACAGTGGCTCTGAATGGGGCACCTGTTCAGGTCCCAGTGTTATGATTTAACAGTGCCACTGTAAAGGATGCTAAGAAAAAGCATTAAGGGATGTTGCAAATGGACCTTGACCTGTCAGTGTCCTATAAATAATAAGCCACAGGGGTCTGAGCCAGCCAAATATTTCCCAAAATGCAGCGATGGGGTGGGGGTGTGCCAAGGGTTTGCAGGAGGGATGCTGTAGTATGACAAAGTGGCAGAAACAACATTCATTCTGCAGGTGAAAAAGTTCCACTCCCTCCAGCGAGTCCCTTTTGAACCCTCCAGTGAAATCAGAGAAACTTTCGGTTGGGACTGGTAGGTCTCTAGACCCTTCTCTAAGATGCGGTGGTGTCTTTTTTGAAGGCGAGAAAGCGACACGGTGCACGCAGGCGAGAGAGAAGTCGGGACCTGGGCGCATTGGAGAAGCTATGGCAAGCACCTCAGTTAGTCCAAAGCAGGGCTCCAACGACTACCAGCAGGTTGAGTTTGACAGGCTGCCTGTTTTTGTATCACCTGTGAGCTAAGAATGGTTTCGACATGTTTCCTTCTTTCCTTTTCTTTTTTAAGTAGGCTCCGTGCCCAGCGTGGAGCCCAACGCAGGGCTTGAACTCATGACCCTGAGATCTAGACCTGAGCTGAGATCAAGAGTCAGATGCTTAAGCGACTGGGCCACCCCGACGCCCCTGGTTTTGACATTTTTCCATCAGTAAACAAAACTCAAAAAAATTACGTGAAAGTTATCTGAAATTCAAATTTCAGTGACTATCGATAAAATGTTACTTGAAACACAGTCACGTCTATGTATTCACTGTTGTCTGTGGCCGCTTTCCTGCTGCAGAATCGTTGGGGCAGAGACAATGTGACCCTCAAAGCCTCAAATAGATACTATCTGGCCCTTTAAGGAAGAGTGTGCAACCACTTGGTAGGTCAGCAATGGGAGAAAAATTAACAAGGTGTTAAGGGGATAAATGAACTTTGAAGGACATTCTTGTAGAAGTTTGGAGAAGGGAGCGGATGAGCAGAAAGGCTTGCACATGGAATGCCAGTGTTTTCGTAGCACGCGAAAACAAGTATGTAATAATTTTAAGAACTGGCTTTTAGGACTGTGAGTGGAGAAGCATGAAAATCCATGCATGCCTCTTAAAGAACTTAAAAAGTTCATCCCAGCGCGATCCTAAAATCACCCCGTGGATCCCAGGAGGAGACACCGCACTGTTTGGGGGAATGCCAGGTGTCCATAAACGGGCGAGGAACCCACGAGGGGCCAGATGGGTGTGTTTGCAGACATGGGGATTTTATTATCACTAAATCTTTGTGGGGCGGATCTTGTTTCTCAGAGGTTTTCCTCCGTAGCCTCTGGAGTATTGCTCTGTTTGATGAATAGGTCCCCTTCTTGTCCCCACACTGTGTATGCTCCTTGAAAAGGAGGAATGTCCACTTCGGGGGTCTCAGCTCGGTTCCAGTCTGCTCCCCCCATCCACCTCCCAACATTTGTCTGCTTATAGGCTCCCAGAGGCAGCAGTTACCAGTTTGGCCTTGAAGAGCAGGGACATCCGGAGGTAGCCTTGGCCATGGCGGTGGAGGTACAGGAGGTAGATGGGGCCAAGGACCCACAGGTACATAGGGGGCACCCAGACCCCTGCCGTTTTCAGGAAGCACACGTTCAGTAGGTAGAGAGCAGTGGACTCAGGCTCTGTCCCGTTCCAGACCTGAGGGAACACCAGGGCCACCCTTGTGATGGTACAACGCAGGGGTCCCAAACTCACCTGATTAGGGGGCAAGGCAACCTTTTGGACTCCCCGCCTTTTTTTTTTTTTTTTTAAGATTTTCTTTATGTATTTGACACAGAGAGAGACCACAAGCAGGCAGAGCAACAGGCAGAGGCAGAGAGAGAAGCAGGCTCCCCTCTGAGCAGAGAGCCTGATCTGGGGCTCTATCCCAGGGGCCTGGGATCATGATTTGAGCCCAAGGCAGCCGCTTAACCAACTGAGCACCCAGGCGCTGCAATCTTTTGGACTCCTAACATTGACATGAAAATGGACCAAGCACCCTTTGGAGTACCTCGACATTCTCAACTCCTTTAATGCTAATATCATCAACCCTAAGAAGTAGAGGCAATTATCATTGTGCTTTTGCACAGAAGGAAGCAGAGGCCCAGAAAGTAAATAGTTGGGGTGATTGTCATCCAGGTGGAAAGCGGAGGTGTGGGTTATCTTTCTTGACTGCTCCCCATTTCCCCGCTGGCCAACACTGGGACTTTCAACCTCCCTGTGCCTCAGTTTCCTTCCCTGAAAAGGATAGGGGTGGTGTGAAGAGAGTCTACCTCTAAGGGTTGCATTAAATGGGTTAATACCAGTAAAGCACATAGTAGGACGTTGGGCACAAAGTAAGCCCTCAATTAACATCAGTTATTAATCCTGCCTTACCTATCGGGCCCCTGAAATCCTGGGATTTGGTGACTCTCGCTCCCACCCCCTGAACGTCACTCCCCAGAGTCCTTTGCTAAGAACCTGGATGAAAGAGAAAGCCAGCCAGAGAGGCGGGGGTCCAGAAGCTTTTATGCAAATAGAGGTCAAAGCCCGCTGGCAGCTGGGAAGTCTGGAGGCCCCATTAGCTGTGCTGGGGTCTGGGGGTGGGGTGCAGGACCTGTTAAAGGGGTCGTTCTCCCCTGCTGTTCCTTTAGCTGGGAATTTGGTGGTCTCGCCCCTCCCCAGTATCGCCGCCTTAGAGAGCTGTCGGAGAGATCTACCAAGCCCGGAAAAGGAGACTGGGACAGGAGGGGGACACTTACATCCTGTCCCACACAGGGCTCTGCAGACGCGGCCATCGCGCGTTCCCCAGCGCCCGTCCGTCTGTCCGCCCAGCGGTCGGCCCGTCGGTCTCCCGGCAGCCGCCTCGGCCACGCTCCGGGTCCTGAAAGGGGCGGGGACTGGCAGGCTCTTCTGAGATTTGAGCTCGGGGATTGCCAAACCCAGGGCAAGGTCCCGCCGCGCAGGAGGGGTGGGGCGTGAAGGGGTGGGAGAAGGCGATTGGAGAGGGCGCTTTGGGTGGCCCGAGAGGGCACCGGGGGAGGGGATCCCGGAGACCCGAAAGTGCGGTGGCATCCCCGTAAAACCCTCCAGTCCCGCAACAAGTGGGATGAACACTGTTTGTAGGGTGGTGGGAAGATTTTCAGATCACGAGTAAAGAGTTTAGCACAGTGTGCAGCACACAGTAAATGCTCGTAAGAACCAGCGATGATTAGCATTAGTAGTGTTATTTCATGCTTAGGCTACTAAGCAGGGGATCGCAGTGCCATACCAGAAATATGATGTGGAAGGATGGTTGCTACATCCTAAATGAGAGAAAAGAAAGAAAGAAAGAAAGAAAGAAATTGTAATACAAAATAGGCTATGATATTTTTGCCCAAAAAAAAAAAAAAAAGAAAAGAAAAGAAAAAAGAAAAAAAAGAAAAAGAAAAGTATATGCTTAGGTTGGGGAAAGTGGGTAAAGAAGTCAAATTTTTGCCTTCCTCTCCTGGGTCTTAAAAGCAAGGTGTGTGCTCCCAGCCAGTAGCTTTTTTTGGAAAATCCTCTATGTAACATACATGCATAGATGAAAAATGGAAATGCACGGTAGCAGTGGTCATGGGAATCCTAATTTTCTCTTCTTTTTCCTTTCCTACTCTGATGTCTTTCTTGCTGCCACAAGCATTGTATTCTTTTCGCGGTAGAAATGAAAAGACAGCTTTTTCAGACAACTTCGTCTGCACTCCCCATGCTGCCCTGTCCCTTCTCTACAGGTGTTCACCCCTGTCCTCCTGTATGGGCTCCACTGGGTGGGTTCCCTCTTTCTTTTTGGGGTTTCTTAACCCTGGTCTGGGGTCCAAGTCAGTATGCCTTTCAGCTGTCCTCCTGCCTGGGTCTTCTGGAAGAGCAGGGACACAAAGGACAAACTCAGTTTTGAAGCTGAGGGTGTCAGGTCCGCTGTTTTCATTTACAAGTTTAGTCTGTTTATTTGAGGTGATTTGGGAGGAAGCTGGTGAAATTAGGGGGAGGCTTGAGCCCTCTCTCTCTCTGTGATCCTGCCTCCAAATGGCATTGCCATAGTCCTAATGCTTTATTTTATTGTATGTTTAAAGATGAATTTGAGGGGAACAGTGGAAATTTGAGGGGGAATATTCAGGAAGTGAGGAAGAACACAGAGGAAATCAGTTGGGTGAGCCAAGAACAGGACTCAGGCATCCCAGAGCCTACTTTCCAGTCCTCTGAACAGTACGAGGCTGTATGCTGAGCCCTAGACAAGCCCCTTCACGACCCCTCCCCCGCCTGCTGGTTTCCTATTCTGTAAGGTAAGAAGTTTCCACAGGCCAGCATTTCCTTTTTTGTTTGTTTTAAAGATTTTATTTTATTTATTTGACAGAGAGATAGAGCCAGAGAGCACAAGAGAGGGGTGAGGGGAATGGAAGAGGGAGAGGGAGAAGCCCCATGTGGGGCTCCGTCCCAAGACCCTGGGATCATGACCACAGCCAAAGGCAGACGCCCAAGCAACTGAGCCACCCAGGTGCCCCAAGGCCAGCATTTCCTAACTGGTGGCTTTCAACCCCCTGAGGATTTGCCAAGACAAACCAGGGATTCATGCTAGGGAGGAGAAAGGGCATCTGTTTCAATTGTAGTTATGAATAACAAACCCTAAGAATGCCTGGATGGCTCAGTCAGTTAAGCATTAAGTGTCTGACTCCTGATTTTGGCTCAGGTCATGATCTCAGGGTCATGAGATTAAGCCTCATACTGGGCTCCTCGCTGAGTATGGAGTCTGCTTGAGCATTTCCCTCTCCTTTTCCCTCTGCGCCCCCCTCCCCGAAATAACTAAATAAGTAAATAACCCAAATAAATAAAATAATTTAACTAGTTTCTCTTTATAACTAAAGAGTTGAGAATTCCACTGTATTTCGAGAATGCAGAGTGAGAAACTGAAATCAGATGTGCTCGCGGTTGAGATCTTCAATGGGTGGATCATTCCATCGTAGCCATTATGAAAGTTTTGACCGTGGCATAGTTTAAACTCTCCGTGATTCATAATTGTATATGGCTTAAGTTTTAGTCACAATGGTGAATTCCAGGGGGAAATTTTTTCTCTTACCTGGTCATGTAGAAATAAAATTTAAAAACTACCAAAATAAAGCACTTGATTCTTTCTTAGGACAAAAGTGAAGAATTCCAATATCAGGTCAGAAAAGCAATTTTTCTCTATTTTGATGTGGTGACTAGCAGTTAAATTCAGTTTTCATCCTAGTATACATTTGACCTTGGGACAAAACACCAGATGCTGAGATTTGAACTTATTTTCTGATAACTCATGCTTCAGGTCACAGACAATGCAAAGTAAATTAACTGCTTGGATCTCTTGCTTATGGGAGGAAAACCCTCAAATTTGTTCTTATACCAATGTTAATAGAGATGAGATTAAAATAAGTTTTAAATACCCTTTTTAAACATTATGATGACTTAAATGACCTATATTTTGATTTTTAAAAAGTCTTGATCATTTATCACAGGAAAATGCACCGATTTAAATTCCTAACGGGTTTTTTTTTTGTTTTGTTTTGTTTTTTTGAGATTATATATCGTCTGCGAAATGTATGTGCCAAAAAGATTCGGAAACGTTGTTGCATACTTCGATCAACAGTCTTTCGTCATTTCCAGTTTCAGCGATATTGACTTTCAAAGTATAATTCAACTTTGGACTTTGTGCCTGTACTCCGTCCGGGACCTTGCGACAGCACCTGCCAGAGGGTGCGCGGAGTCCTCCAGGCCTCCAGAGGGCATCAGTGATCTCGTTTTGTTGCTGAGCTTGTGCGGTAGTTAATTTGTCGCGGCGGTGGGCTTGAGGCCGGAACGCGCAAGCGCGGAGGCTAGGGGGCGGGGCCTGGACTGTCAGCCGGCGGCAGAGGAGGAAGCTGCGGGCAGCGCGCGGAGCAAGGGGCGGGACTGGGAGGCCTGCGGCGGGTCGGGGCGGCAGAAAACGGGCCATGCGGGCGTGCGGGGGCTTGGGGCCGCCGGGGCCGGTGGCGGTGGCCGCCGCTGTGGTCCTGCTGCTGGTCGTCGTGGGTCCGGCGCGCGGCTCTGAGGACATCGTGGTGGGCTGTGGGGGCTTCGTCAAGTCGGACGTGGAGATCAACTACTCGCTCATCGAGGTGAGCGCCCAACGCCGCGGCCCGGGCCGGAGCTCGCCCTGCGACCGTGGGCCAGTCGCTCAACCTGTGCGGGCTGCGGTGGCCTCGCCTCATCCGCCAGGCGGTTGCCACCTGCTCTACATTTTAGGAGTCCTTTCCTCCTTGAAGGCTCCGCTTTCCGCGGGCTCTCCACCGCCCCGTCCCTCCCCGTCCCACCCCGCTGGGGTGGGGGTTCCTGTCGTGGGGTCAGCTGCGGAGTGGGGTCGGGGGCTTGGAGGTGTGCGCGCAGGGGGTGTGAGGGACATTTTTGGTGACGATGTCGGTGGTTCATAACTTTTATTAGGTCACTCAAAACGAAGGATCCCTCAAATCAGGACACCAGGTTCTTCAGAGCTCAAACTCCAGACATCCAGAATCCACATCCAGGATGATAGAGGACTCTCACCGTCCCCAGAATCCAGACCCCAGATCTCTTAAAATCCACTCTCAACAAGACCCAGATCCCAGATCCTCAAAACACAGACCTCCTGAAACTTAGATTTCCTGAAGCCCATATTCCAGAACCTGGAGACTGCAAAGTCTTCACTAGTCCACCAACTCGGAGCCCCAAAGGTTCTAATCCACTCCTTCTCAGCGCTCCCCCCTCCACCCCCCAGGATGCTCTTTGAGGGCTTTGATTCTCATGCCAGAGACCCTGACCCAGTACATCTCTGTTGACATCTCAGGGGCTGGGAATTTGTATTTTTAATCTCCCCCCATTCCTTCCTTGGGGACTCCCTTTTCCTCTCTAAATGGAATGTCTTCAGCTGCCCTGATTGCCTTACTGGGTAGTTATTGGAATTACACTAGAGATTTGTGCAGAAGTCTTTTTATTAAGTTGTAAAGCCCCATGCAGGTACATGATTATCAGCCCAGTGGGACTGTGACCCAGAAAGCTTTTGTGAAGAGGAAGGTCACTTGTCAGGATAGATGGGACAGAACCTAACGGAGCCCTGGGCTCTGTTTTAGGAGGGTACCGATGGTGGGGCAGGAGAAGGGGATTTGAAAGAGAAAAAGGGAAGAGGCTAGGAGATTCCAAAGAGAAGGGACTGTGGGGGGACTGAAAGCACATATGAGTCTCTCCAGTTCTGGTAGCCGAAGGGCTGCCGTGAAGGATTAAGCCAGTATGTTCTACAAATCCGGTTGCTGAGATTCTCAGCAAATCTGGTCAAAAATTGGTTCCACACCCCACTAGGTCTTTCACCTGGCCTTGTTCCAGATCCCAGTTTTTATTCCTGTAGGATGGTGGGGTTGGAACAGAAACAGCAGAGCCCAGTACGGTCTGTTTCCTAAAGAAGGTAATTATCACCTTCAAGACCTGTCTGTCTGTAGCTTCTGTGCCGTTTTTGATCTTAAGTCAGGTGTTCAGTGACTCTGCCCCCTGGCAGTGGCAAGGTCCCTAGGTTCTGCTGGGTGCCCATGTCACCTCCTAGATTGCCTCTCAGTGTGTGGGCACGGGTGGTTTCAGAAGGTACCTTCCAAGGCTTTTTGCAGGTTGTAGTTTCCTGGGGCTGTGGGAGAAAAGTGAAGGCAGAGAGAAATGATAGTAATACAACACGGTAATATAGGAAAATAATAAGAATACGACTCTTTTTTTTTTTTTTTTTTTTTGAGTCGTCCTTTCTGCCAGGTGCTTAATAGGCATAGAATCTGTATAATCACCAGGAAGGGGAGTGGTTTCTTTTCTTACCCCTGAACAAACTGGACCTCAGGAGGTTAAATGACTTGCCCAAGGTCACACAGTACATGGAAAGACCCAGACTTTGCTTGAACATCTTAAAAGGGTAACAGATTGTGTTGGGATGCAAGAGCTTTAGAGATCTGGAGAAGATATGTACTAAATGTCTTTGGATTTGTTTTTGCCCAAGAATGAAAATAGAAGAGAAAATTCAAAGTTTCTACGAGCGTTACTTCCAATTATTGGGAATCATTTGGGGTTAATAATGCAGATCCTTGGCCCTCCCTCCTGACCTAGTTTAGAAACAGAAGTGGGGCTTGGAGATTGCATTTTAATAAGTACCTTATTAATGGTGAATTGGAAAATTTGTTATAGGTAGGAACAACGTAGAGAGAGCCACTAAACATAAACTGAAAAATACAACTTTGGGGGGTAGTCTTTAGATGGTTTCTAGCCAGAACAATATCTGATCACAGTATTTTGAAGATACTTTGTCTTTCTCTCTGTCCCTGCATTTGGTGTAATATACGTAGCTAATTCTCTTATGACTTCTCTTCTTTCCTTGCTTTCTAGATAAAGCTGTATACCAAGCATGGGACTTTGAAATACCAGACAGACTGTGCCCCTAATAATGGTTACTTTATGATCCCCTTGTATGATAAGGTAAGAAAGACTCTTGTAATCGTTTATAATGGGAAGGAGTTAGTGTGGCCCACAGGACTGCACTAACCAGACAGTCTTGAATCACCACACGAGCAAACACTGGTCTCTTTTATAAGTTACAAGTGGACTTCGACAATTCTATCCGAGTTTTGAGGGACACAATTCATAAACTGGTTTGAATACAGTAGTTCTCAGCGATAGAGACATTTTTGGTTGTTACTACTGCTTGGGGTTGGGGGATTGCGATAGTATCTGGTGAGTAGAGGCCAGAAATGAAGCTGGGCTACCTGTCATGGTGCAAGGACAGACCAGATGTCAGCAGAGCTAACCTTGAGAAACTCTGAGTTAGTAGAGTTACGTTTGCAAGCAGCTTAAAATAGTCTTTAAAAAAATGATACAAGTGATATATGAATTTATGAGCTTTGTGGAAAACAACAAAACAAGGTCCTTAGAAGTATATTTTAACCTTTACCCCCCAATTTCTCATCCCTCTATAGTGGTAACGACTGATAAAAGTTTGGTGTGTATCCCAGAAGACTGCCTTCTTTGTGTTATAAACATGCGCACATGTGTGCACGTGTGCAAAGATGTGTATCCATGCCTACATGCTTGCGTCCCCCTGGTCCCCCTCCCCCTCCCCCCAGTGTCTTCTCCCCATCTCAACTCTTTATTTGGAAACACAGATTTATAGCATGTTGCAGAAATAATCGATAAACCCACATACTTTTGATTTTGTTTTTTATGTCAGATGGAATTAAACAATAGGAGTTATTCTGCAATTTGATTTTTTTTCCCTATGAGATCATCTTGATAAGCTTTTGACATCAGCATGTATGGATTATCTTCTTATTAATGGCTGCACAGCGCATCAGAATCAAATCAAAACTGTAACCACTTCTCTGTTGGTAGGCATAGAGGCTTTTCCCAATTTAAAAAAATTACTACTGACAAC
Source organism: Enhydra lutris kenyoni (assembly GCF_002288905.1). Lineage (NCBI taxonomy): Eukaryota > Metazoa > Chordata > Mammalia > Carnivora > Mustelidae > Enhydra > Enhydra lutris. Next base: position 3,052,145 of record NW_019154129.1, on the reverse strand, counting down.
ACAGCAGTAAATGTTCTTGAACGTACATCTTTAGGCACAACACATAGGACTGGCTTCTAGAAGTAGGTCTTAAAATATGTTTGTTTGTTTGTTTGGTTTTTTTTTTTTACTTTCTGTCAACCTCAAGAAAGCAGGGCGCATGCATAACATCCAGTTTTAAGAAATGACTTTCATTTCTAAGGATACACACTGACGCTAGCAGCCTTGGGCATAGAAGGGGTTAATAGGAGACTCCATTAGTAGTAGCCTGGTATCAGAAGACAATGAGTGGCTGGGTATCATCCCTTTAGAGCTTTTCCTTGGGCACTGGGTTGGTATCTTCCGATTGGTCGGGTGGGCACTCCCGGGCATCCAGCCTCAGCTCGCGGCATCTGAAGGCCATCAGGGAGCCCACAGCTACTTGGAACATGTGCTTAGAATTTCATTGCAGGCGGAAAAATGCTAGATTAAACAGAAGCACGGAACTCTGTTAATCTAGCTGAGAGGTCATCAGTTTTCATTCCTCTTTCTTCCCCCCCCTTAGGGTGATTTCATTCTGAAGATTGAGCCTCCCCTAGGGTGGAGTTTTGGTAAGTGAACGAAATAACCAGAGGTACTTTGTCCAGGATCAGATTATATGCCGAATATTAATTTAAATTGGCGGAGTGCAGACACTGTTAAAATATTAAGGCTTCATTTCTAGTGCGGAACAGGGCTTTTTTCCTCTTTTCTCATTACTTTAGAGTAGATTGGGTTTATCTTGGACCTGCCCTAGGGTTTTTTGTCCTCTTTCATAAAATAGGCGTCTTTTCCCAAACCTCTCTTAGGAAGCTGTTTTTGTAGTTCCATTCTGAAAGTGGCGGCAGAACCGTATCTAGAGGTCAGGAGCGGGGATGTCTTTCCTGTCCCAGGATGGTCTCTTAGACCCCTTGGTGCCTTTTAGGGCCACAATATTAAACACTGTGAGATTTCGGGGCACCTGGGTGGCTCAGTGGGTTGAGCCTCTGCCTTCGGCTTGGGTCGTGATCTCAGGGTCCTGGGATCGAGCCCCGCATCGGGCTCTCTGCTCAGCAGTGAGCCTGCTTCCTCCTCTCTCTGCCTGCCTCTCTGCCTACTTGTGATCTCTCTCTCTCTGTCAAATAAATAAAATAAAATAAAAAATTAAACAAACAAACAAACAAAAGCACTGTGAGATTTCACATGAAAATCCAGATCTGCTTCTCAAAAGAGATCAGGTCTGGCAACCTTGGGTATTACCGGTTCTGCCGCGACCTTGGACAAGTTACTTCCTCCTGGGTCGGAGTCCAGCCTTCTTGCTAGGGAGTCAGGAGCATGGTGGTGGCCGCCTCCCAGCCTAACTTGGAGGATTAATGGGCCAGTGTATTCACGATGCTGGGGAAGACCGGCACACAGTTAGCAATGAATAAATACTTGAAAGCATTCTGCACCCAGACGAACTCAAAACTTTTCTGATGTATCTGGCTTTTAGCAGAGCCGGAGATGTGGGAATGGGGTTGACAGAAGAAGAGAGAGTTCTGCTCTGTCACGGCCGACGTTTCCGAAGAGAGTAGATGTGCGTGATCCCCGTTCTGTAGCTGGGGGGAGGGTGGGGGGGTATGCTTGTTAGGGGAGGTTGTGGATCATCCCCGGCCTGTGGGAGGGTTTTCTTTGAGCCTCCCCTCACCCCGCCGGTGTTTTTTCTCTTGAGGAGCTTTTTTATTGAATTATATTTTCAGAAAAGTGTACTTGTCGTATGGGTATCCCCTGAATGTTCCCCAAGTGAATGCGCCCATGTAACCTCTACCCAGATCACGAGGTAGAACCAGTACCCAGTAGGGCCCCATCCCAGGCGCTTCCTAACCGCTCTGCCCCACCCCGCAGGTGACCACTGCCCCCGCCTGCAGAAGTTCTGGATGAGTTCTGTCTATTCTTATTCCCTTTAGGATTCTAAAGGGGTACATGTTCGTGTCTGGTTTCTTTCTCTTGCCATTGTTAGTGACATTCATCTATCTGTATTATGTGTGTGGCTTTAGTTAGCTCATTCGATCACTGTGTGAGTATAAAGTGATCTCCCCACTTCTCTTGATGGACATTTGGGCCGCTTCTCGACATTGGCCACTAAGGATGGTGGTCCTGCGAATTTCCTTGTTCCTATCTTTCGGTACATGGTTTTGTGTGTTTGCATTTCTCTTGGGTCTGTCCCAGGAGGGAAATTGCTGGGCAAGAGAGCATTTAGATGCTCGGTTGTAGGAGATAGTCGTAAATAGCTAAGGCAGATGTAGCAGATTCTGCTCTCAGAGCCGTGTGGAAGGATTCTAGGTGCCCCACAGCCTCACTGGCCCTTGGTAATGTGGTGGTGTCTCATGATTTGCATTTGCTCGATGGTCAGTGAGATTGAACGCTTTTTAAAATATATTTACTGGCCAGTTGGATAGCCACTTTTGTGAGGTGTCTGTTCAAGTCTTATGTGCATTTTTTTAATTGGCATCTTCCCGCGTGTATGTGTAATTCTTCATTTCCCTGAAATTCCCTTGATTTTCCCATTTTTTCCTCTACTTATCACTCTCCACTTCTCCTAACCTTTAAAAAACCTTAAGCTTTATTATGATGACCTCTTCAGTGTTGTTTTTTTTTTTAGACAAAGTGAATTAGTTGCTAATATTAAAAAAATCATTAGATGGCACATAAAATCCAGATGTCTGTTTTTTTCTTCATAAGGTTGATATTTGGGGCACCTGGGTGGCTCAGTGGGTTAAGCCGCTGCCTTCGGCTCAGGTCATGATCTCAGGGTCCTGGGATCGAGTCCCGCATCGGGCTCTCTGCTCAGCAGGGAGCCTGCTTCCC